>NC_045450.1:28647138-28655446 GCF_002776525.5 Piliocolobus tephrosceles | reverse complement strand
ATAAATAAATAAATAAATAAATAAATAAATAAATAAATAAATAAATACACTAGAAGAAAATATGGTCAAAATCTTTTATAACTTTTGGAGTGAGGAAGGCCCAACTCCAACTCAGAATTCAGAAACTGGAGAAGAAAAGATTAATACCTTTGTCTACATACAACAATTCTGCATGGCAAAAAACATTGTAAGTAAAATCAAAAGACAAACAACTGTTCGGGTGCAGTGGCTCATGCCTGTAGTCCCAGCACTATGAGAGGTCGAGGTAGGAAGATCACTTGAGGCCAGGAGTTGGAGACCAGCCTAGGCAACCTGTTGAAACCCCATCTGTACTAAAAATACAAAAAATAGCTGGGTGTGGTAGTGAACACCTGTAACCCCAGCTACTCGGGAGGCTGAGGCTGTAGTGAGCTGAGATCATGCCACTGCACTCTTGCCTGGGCGACAGAGCAAGGCCCACTGTCTTGGGGGAAAAAAAAAAAAGCCAAAAAACTGGGGAAAATGTTTGCAGTTCTTATCACATACAAAGGTCTAATCTCCCTACTATTTAAAGAGCTCTCATATATTGATAAGAAAGACCGGTAGTTCAATAAAAGATGGGCGAAGAACACGACAGTTGACAAAAACAATAAGGCCTTAGACACATACACAGATGTAAGTCTGGCAAAACACTCTTTTGGCAAGATTGTGGGGAGATGCGTCCTTTCATCCATTCTGGCTGGGAATGGAAAATGATACAAGCCAGAAAGTGTTTATCAAAATTATAAATGCATTTACATTTTGTTTTGTTCTTGTTGTTTTGAGCAGAGTCTCACTCTTTAACCTTTAACCCAGGTGGGAGTACGGTGGTGCAATCACAGCTCACTACAACCTTGATCTCCTGGGCCTAGGTGACCCTCTTGCCTCAGCCTCCTGAGTAGCTGGGACCACAAACACACACCACCACACCGAGCTAATTTTAAAAATTATTTGTAGAGACGGCCGGGCGCGGTGACTCATGCCTGTAATCCCAGCACTTTGGGAGGCCGAGGCGGGAGGATCACAAGGTCAGGAGATCGAGATCATCCTGGCTAACAGAGTGAAACCCCGCCTCTACTAAAAATACAAAAAATTAGCCAGGCATGGTGGCGGGTGCCTGTAGTCCCAGCTACTCGGGAGGCTGAGGCAGGAGAATGGCATGAATCCGGGAGGCGGAGCTTGCAGTGAGCCGAGATCGCGCCACTGCACTCCAGCCTGGGTGACAGAGCCAGACTCTGTCTCAAAAAAAAAAAAAAAAATTATTTGTAGAGACAGGGTCTCGCTATGTTGTCCAGGCTGGTCTCAAACTCAAGCGATCCCCTTGCCTCAGCCTCCTAAAATGCTGGGATGACAGGCACGGGCCACTTCGCTCGACTACGTTTACACTTTGTTTTTCATTTTTGTTTGCTTTTGTTTTTGTTTTTGTTTTTGTTTTGAGACAGAATTTCACTCTTGTTGCCCAGGCTGGAGTGCAATGGTGCAGTCTCGGCTCACCACAACCTCTGCCTCAGCCTCCTGAGTAGCTGGGATTACAGCCATGAGCCACCACGCCTGGCTAATTTTGGATTTTTAGTAGAGACGGGGTTTCTCCACGTTGGTCAGACTGGTCTCGAATTCCCAACATCAAGTGATCTGCCCCCCTCGGCCTCCCAAAGTGCTGGGATTACAGGCGTGAGCCACTGCACCCGTCAAGCATTTACACTTTGAACCAGTCATTTTCTGAAAATCTATCTGAAAGAGATTTCCATTTTATCAGTTAGCTACTCTTGCATAAAAAACCACTCCCAAACCTTGAGTTTTCTTACTGAGATAAACAACGATGTATTGTTTCTCCACATTCTGAGAGGGGCTGGGTGGCTTGTATTATGTAAGTGGCTGCAGTTAGCTGGCACCGCAGCTGGGGCTAGATGGCCCAAGATGGCCTCACTCACCTGTTGTCTGCTATTTTAGCTCTGAGACTAGGTTGGCGGGAACAGTTGAGCCACTCCCAGCATGTTACATTTCATCCTGGGTTTCTTCTTAGCATAGTGGCCTCAGAGTACCAGGAAAGTGAAAGTGGAAGCAGTAACGAAATCTTGAGGCCTTGCTCAGAATTTGGACATGACTTCTACCACATTCTGTTACCCAAAGCAAGTCGCAAGTCCACACCAACTTCAAAGGTTGGGGAAATAGAATTTTAATTCAACACGTCTGCGCATGTATGAAATGACCCATCCATCCAATGTAATTCACCCAGTATTGTTTGCAGTAATCATAACTTGCCCATCAGCAGGTACAGAGCTGTCAAAAAGAATTAGAAACTTCATTTTGCATAAATATGAAATATTCGTTGAATATCAAAGTGTAGAATAAGTGTATCATGCTTACTGTTATGTAAGAAAAAAATTGTGTGTGTGTGTGTGTATTTGCTTGTATCTATGTCAGAGGCGTTTGAAGCAGAGCAATTCCATCTTGAATAGGAACTGGGTAAAATGAGGCTGAGACCTACTGGGCTGCATCCCAGACAATTAAGGTATTCTGAGTCACAGGATGAGATAGGTGATCAGCACAAGATATAGGTCATAAAGACCTTGTTGATAAAGCAGGTTGCAGTAAAGAAGCCAGCTAAAATCCACCAAAACCGAGATGGCAATGAGAGTGACCTCTGGGCGTCCTCACTGCTGCACTCCCACCAGGGCCATGACAGTTTACAAATGCCATGGCAATGTCAGGAAGTTACTCTATATGGTCTAAAAAGGGGAATCATGAGTAATCCACCCCTTGTTTAGCATATAATAAAAAAAAAACTGGCCCAGCGCAGTGGCTCACGCCTGTAATCCCAGCACTTTGGTAAGCCAAGGCAGGTGAATCACCTGAGGTCAGAAGTTCGAGACCAGCCTGGCCAACATGGTAAAACCCTGTCTCTACGTAAAATACAAAAATTAGCTGGGCATGGTGGCAGGCGTCTGTAATCCCAGCTACTCGGGAGGCTGAGGCAGGAGAATCGTGTGAACCCGGAGGCGGAGGTTGCAGTGAGCCGAGATTGCACCACTGCACTCCAACCTGGGCAACAAGAGTGAAACTCCGTCTCAAAAAATAAAAAAATAATATTAATAACCATAAAAATGGGCAACCAGCAGCCCTTGGGGCTGCTGTCTATGGTGTAGCTGTTCTTTAATCCTTTACTTTTCTAATAAACTTGCTTTCACTTTACTCTGTGGACTCACCCTGAATTCTTTCTTGAGCAAGATCCAAGAACCCTCTCTTGAGATCTGAATCCAGACCCCTTTCTGGTAACATCTGCATAAAGAAATTCTGGAAGGTTTATAAGAAACTAGTAAAAGTGGTTCTGTAGGTGTGGTTCATGGGAACAAAGTGGCTAGTACAGCTGTTAGAGTAAGAATTTCACTGAACCCTTTTGGTATTATTTAGATTTTTGTACTATGTGAAAGTACTACCTATTTGAAAAAATATATCAAATAAATAATGGTAAAGAAAGAATGTTGGTCAGGCGCGGTGGCTCACACCTGTAATTCTAGCACTTTGGGAGGCCAAGGTGGGTGGATCACAAGGTCAGGAGTTCGAGACCAGCCTAACCAACATAGTGAAACCCCATCTCTACTAAAAAAAATAGAAAAATTAGCTGGGCGTGGTGGCAGGCGCCTGTAATCCCAGCTACTTGGGAGGCTGAGGCAGGAGAATTGCTTGAACCCAGGAGGCAGAGGTTGTAGTGAGCTGAGATCGTGCCGCTGCACTCTAGCCTAGGCGACAGAGCGAGACTCCTCCTCAAAAAATAAAAAAAGAAAAGAAAAAAGAAAGAATGTTAAAAGGTAATATATCAAAGAATGGTACCTTTGAGTAATTTTAAACCAATTTTAACTATGTCTTAGTTAGCTTGGGCTACTTTAATAAAATACCATAGGTGGGGTGGCTTAAGCAACTGACATTTATTTCTCACAGTTCCAAAGGCTGGAAAGTCCAAGATCAGGGTGCCAGCAGATTCCGTTCACAGTGAGGGCTCACTTCCTAGTTTGCAGACAGCTACCTTCTTGTATTATTACATGGCAGGGAGAGAAAGCTCTGGTATCTGGTGTCTGGCGTCTCTTCCTTTTTTTTTTTTTTTTTTAGATGGGGTCTCAAAAAAAGCCCAGTCTGGACTGCAATGGCACAATCTTGGGTCACTGCAACCTCCACCTCCCAGGTTCAAGCAATCCTCCCACCTCAGCCTCCTGAGCAGCTGGTACTACAGGTACATGCACCATGCCCAGCTAGTTTGTTTTGTATTTTTGGTAGAGAAGGGTTTTGTCATGTTGCCCAGCCTGTTCTTGAACTTCTGAGCTCCAGTGATCCACCTGCCTTGGCCTCCCAATTTCCTGTGATTACAGACATGAGCCACCACGCCTGGCCTTCTTCCTTTTTTCATAATGACACGAATCCCATCATCCTCATGATCCTCCACCCTCGGGATCTCATCTAAACCTAGTTACCTTTCAAAGGCCTCACCTCCTACTCCCATCACATTGGAGGTTAGAGATTCAACATATGAGGCTGGGCACAGTGGCTCATGCCTGTAATTCCAGCACTTTGGAAGGCTTAGGCGGGTGGATCACTTGAGGTCAGGAGTTCAAGACCAGCCTGGCCAACATGATGAAATACCGTCTCTACTAAAAATACACAAAAAAATTAGCTGGGCATGATAGTGTGTGCCTGCAATCTTAGCCACTTGGGAGGCACCTCAGGTGATCTGCCTGCCTCAGCCTCCCAAAGTGCTGAGATTATAGGTGTGAGCCACTGCGCCTGGCCCCCATTTGACTAATCTCTGCCTCCGCATGCCACCTGGCACAGGACCTATTACACCTATTGTGCTCAGGAACAAAAGAATGAATACCCATTTGACCTATCCATCCATTAACCAGTAAATCTTTATTCAGGCCCCATTCTTTGTACCAGGACTATGCTCTGATGCTAGAGACACAGTGGTGAGCAAAACAAATGTTCACCTGGGCAGGGCACAGTGGCTCACATCTGTAATTCTAGTGGCTTTGGAGGCCAAGGCAGGAGAATTGCTTGAGGCCAGGAGTTTGAGACCAGCTTGAATGACATAATGTCTCTACAAAAAATTTTAAAATTACCCGGCACAGTGGCATATTCCTGTAGTCTCAACTACTCAGGGGGCTGAGGTGGGAGGATCGCTTGAGCCCGTGAGCTCAAGGCTGCAGAGCAGAGAGTCCTGATCTTGCCACTGCACTCCAGCCTAGGTGACAAAGTGAGATCCTGTCTCAAAAGAGGACTTCTCTAAAGTCTTTCAATAAAATTTAATTCTTTTCTCTCATAAAGGACATTAACATATGTTTTAAAGATTTATTCTTAAACACTATAGATTTTTTTTTTTTATTTTTGAGATGGAGTCTTGCTCTCTTGCTCAGGCTGGAATGCAGTGTCGTGATCTCGGCTCACTGCAACCTTTGACTCCTGGGTTCAAGCAATTCTCCTGCTTCAGCCTCCTGAGTAGCTGGGACTACAGGCACGTGCCACCACACCCGGATAATTTTTTGTATTTTTAGTAGAGACAGAGTTTCACAGTGTTAGCCAGGATAGTCTTGATCTCCTGACCTTGTGATCCGCCCACCTTGGCCTCCCAAAGTCCTGGGATTATAGGCGTGAGCCACCGCACCCAGCGATTTTTTAAAATTAATTAATTTTTTCCTTAGAGACAGGGTCTTGCTATGTTGCCCAGGCTTGTCTTGAAATCCTGGCCTCAAGTGATCCTCCTAGCTCAGCCTCCCAAAGTTCTGAGATTACAGGTGTGAGCCACTGCACCCTGCCAGGTACTATAGGTTTCTATAAATGGCATTTTTACATTTCCTGGTAGTTTGCTGGTATGATTTATAAGGCAGTGTATTTCAAGATCTTTCACTTTTTTTTTTGAGATGGAGTCTTGCTCTGTTGCCCAGGCTGGAATGCAGTAGCACAATCTCAGCTCACTGAAACCTCTGCCTCCAGGTTCAAGCAATTCTCCTGCCTCAGCCTCCTGAGTAGCTAAGATTACAGGTGCGCCCCATCACACCTGGCTAATTTTTGTATTTTTAGTGGAGAGGGGGTTTCACCATGTTGGTCAGGCTGGTCTTGAACTCCTGACCTCGTGATCTGCCCGCCTCAGCCTCCCAAAGTGCTGGGATTACAGGCGTGAGCCACCACACCCGGCCAAGATCTTTCTCTTATTGAATCAAACTTACTCCACATACAGTAACAGCAAGAGACCCAGGAGTGATCTGGGACTCTCCTCCCTCCTTCATCACCTGTTCCTATCTGCAATCGCATCTGACAGATTTCCCCCCATGACACACCTCTGTAATGCATGTTCCATCCCCACCTCCAGACCTCGGTGCCGGCCTCATTGTTTTTGACCTGGGTGATTCCTAACTGATCTCCCCATCAACCTTCACAGAGCCAGAACTACTGCCAACTTGACTGCACCTTGGTGGAAATTAGAAAAAGACATTCTTTCCTCATGACACTGTACCTCCACCTGTCAGATAATTGTTATAATAAATATTCAAATACATGATGTCTGGGATGTGAGCAGTACCCCTGTGGCGTGCTGCTTCATGTAGTGCACTCTGGCACAGCCATCTGTGGTGGTCCCACACATGGCCACCAGCAGGATCTTTGTAAAATGAAAGTTTGATCATGGTATTCTGTTAGGGGTTGAATGTTTGTGCTCCACCCCAGCCACATTTATATATTTTTTGTGTGTGTTTTCTTGAGATAGAGTCTTGCTTTGTCACCCAGGCCGGAGTGCAGTGATGTGATCTTGGCTCACTGCAACCCCTGCCTCCCAGACTCAAGTGATCCTCCCACCTCAGCCTCCTGGAGTTCGAGATCAGCCTGGCCAACACGGTAAAACCCTGTCTCTACTAAAAATACAAAAATTGGCAGAGTGCAGTGGCTTACACCTGCAATCCCAACAATTTGGGAGGCTGAGGTGAGCAGATCACTAAGGTCGGGAGTTGGAGACCAGCCTCACCAACATGGAGAAACCCCGTCTCTACTAAAAATACAAAATTAGCCGGGCATGGTGGCGCATGCCTGTAATCCCAACTACTCGGGAGGCTGAGGCAGGAGAATCGCTTGAACCCGGGAGGCAGAGATTGCAGTGAGCCGAGATTGCGCCATTGCACTCCAGCCTGGGCAACAAGAGCGAAACTCCATCTCAAAAAATAAAATAAAATAAATAATAAAAATTAGCCAGGCATAGTGGTGCGTGCCTGTAATCCCAGCTACTGGGGAGGCTGAGGCAAGAGAATCACTTGAACCCAGGAGGCAGAGATTGCAGTGAGCCGAGATAGCGACATTGCACTCCACCCTGGGCAACAAGAGTGAAACTCCGTCTCAAAAATAAATAAATAAAATAAAATAAATAATAAAATTAGCCAGGCATGGTGGTGTGTGCCTGTAATCCCAGCTACTCAGGAGTCTGAGGCAGGAGAATCGCTTGAACCTGGGAGGCAGAGGTTGCAGTGAGCCAAGATCGCACCACTACACTCCAGCATGGGCGACAGAGCCAGACTCCATCTCGAAAAGAAAAGAAAAAAAAAAATTAGCTAGGCATGGCGGCGCATGCCTGTAATCCCAGCTATTGGGGAGGCTGAGGCAAGCTAATCACTTGAACCTGGGAGGCAGAGGTTGCAGTGAGCCGAGATGGCGCCACTGCACTCCAGCCTGGGTGATGGAGTGAGATGCTGTCTCAGAAAAAAAAAAAAAAAAAAAAAAACTGGCTTTTGAGATAGAAACTACCACCATCTTGAAAATCAATTATTCTTTTTTGCTTTTCTTTCTCCCCCCACCCCCTTTCCTTTTATGCTGGGCTTTTAATAACGCTTAACTCTTGCTTGGCGTAAAGAACTCCAGGAAGTAGCCTTGAAAATCTAAGCAGGGAATCAAGGTTGCAGCATGTCCCGCCCTGGGAAGAATGCTGAGTGCCTCCTGTATTCCTGTTGCACCCGAACCAGTGCCAGCCAGACCACCAGATGGCCCACTGCTCAAGACTGTCATCGAGACCAGACACACCGACCTGCCTTGAGTCAATCTGCGCATAGCTTCCATATATCCCCTCTCATAACCACCCCCTCTCATAACCAACCCCACACCGGCTGGGCGCGGTGGTTCATGCCTGTAATCCAGCACTTGGCAAGGCCGAGGTTGGGGGCTGCTGGTTGTAGGGGCGTCACTTGAGCTCAGGAGTTTCAGGCCAGCCTAGGGAGCATAGCAAGACCCCATCTCTAAAAAAAAAAAAAAAAAAAAAAAAAAA
>NC_045450.1:28538185-28647038 GCF_002776525.5 Piliocolobus tephrosceles | reverse complement strand
AAAAAAAAAAAAAAAAAAAAAAAAAATCAAAAAGTGAGCCAGGTTGGTGGCGCGCGCCTATAGTTCCAGCTATTTCGGAGGCTGACATGGGAGGATCGCTTGAGTCTGGGAGGTCAAGTCTGCAGTGAACTATAACTGCGCCACTGCACTCCAGCCTGGATAGCAGAATGAGAGCTTGTCTCAAATACTAAACAAATAAATAAAACCCAGCCAGCCTGAAAATTTTGAGATGAGACTTTCAGACATTAGTCTGCCATTTCCTTGGTTTGCTGGCTCTCCAAATAAACCTGCTTTCCGCCTACCAACTCTTTTTTTTTTTTTTTTTTTTTTTTCGAGACAGTTCCATCGCCCAGGCTGGAATGTAGTGGCATGATCTCGGCTCACTGCAACCTCTGCCTCCCGGATTCAAGCGATTCTCCTGCCTCAGCCCCTGAGTAGCTGGGATTACAGATGTGAGTCACCATGCCCAGCTGAGTTTTGTATTTTTAGTAGAGGCAGGATTTTGCCATGCTGGCCAGGTTGGTCTTGAACTTCTGACTTCAGGTGATCTGCCCGCCCTGGCCTCCCAAAGTGCTGGGATTACAGGCGTGAGCCACCGCACTCGGCCCCCAACTCTCGTCTCTTGTTTGGCATTTGGGCAGTGAGCAGCTGAGCCTGGATTTGGCTATGCTTTCCCTCTATCATCAGGAAGGCCAAGAAAGACACTGTGGCTGAACTTCAATAGAAGAGCAGGAGGTGGGCTTGGGGATGTTAGAGGGAAGGGAGTTCCAGGGGACAAGAAGGACACGAGGAAAGGCATGGAGATATGAAAATGCAGGGAATAACAGGATAGGAATAGAGGGTGCATGAGAATAGGTGGCATGCCCTAAAGCGGAGAGCCAGTTTAGGAAATTGGGGCTTTACCCCATAAGCAATGGGAAACCAGGAAAGTTTTCTGATCAGAGGCTGGCCTGGTTATATCGATGCTTTAGAAATGCTGGCCAGGCACAATGGCTCACACCTGTAATCCCAGCACTTTTGGGAGGCCAAGGCGAGTGGATTGCTTGAGCTCAGAAGTTCAAGACCAGCCTGAGCAACATGGTGAAACCCTGTCTCTACAAAAAATACAAAAAACTAGATGGGTGAGATGGCACGTGCCTCTGGTCCCAGCTACTCAGGAGGCTGAAGTGGGAGGATCGTTTGAACCTGGGAGGTGGAGGTTGCAGTGAGTGGAGATTGTGCCACTACACTCCAGCCTGGATGACAGAGCAAGAGCAAGGCACCGTCTCAAAAAAAAAAAAAAAAAAAAAAGCGGGGCGGGGGGCAGGCACTGGGTAGGAGACTGCATAGGAAGTTCCTTCATGATTCAGGGCTACTTTGGGTAGCCCATAAGTGATCATGAATATAATGAGTTTGAAATCACTGATCAATGAGAGGAATTGCCATATGTGTGTGCCTGTGTCCATCTTTAGAGCTGCAGCCAGATATGAGTGGTGCGCCACTCATTCATTCCTATAACACATAATTACTGAGCGCCTACCATGTGCCAGGTGCCGTGGAGCCACTGGAGAACCAGCAGTGAACACACAGCAGACAAAACTCCCTGCCTTCACAGGACACATTTGCTTTGTTCTTTATGCCTGAGTAAAACGGGTGAGGGAATACGCCATTTATTCATTCTGATTTTTTAGTTTGTTTGTTTTTGAGACAGAGTCTTGCTCTGTCTCCCAGGCTGGAGTGCAGTGACATGATCTTGGCTCACTCCAACCTCCGCCTCCCAGGTTCAAGCATACTGATTGCCTCAACCCCCAGAGTAGCTGGGATTACAGGCACATGCTGCCACACCCGGCTAATTTTTATATTTTTATTTTTTATTTTTATGTATTTATTTCTTTTTGAGACAGAGTTTCGCTCTTACTGCCCAGGCTGGAGTGTAATGGCGTGATCTCGGCTCACAGCAACCTCCACCTCACGGGTTCAAGCAATTCTTCTGCCTCAGCCTCCCTAGTGCCTGGGATTACAGGCATGCGCCACTATGCCCGGCTAATTTCATATTTTTAGTAGAGACAGGGTTTCTCCACATTGGTCAGGCTGGTCTTGAACTCCCAACTTCAGATGATCTACCTGCCTCAGCCTCCCAAAGTGCTGGGATTACAGGCATGAGCCACGGCACCTGGCAGGTCACATTTGTTTTGGGGGCAATCACATTAAGGACTGGGGAGGAAGATATATGTAAAGGAAAGGCGCTTCATTCAAGTAGGAAGACCAGAGAGAGAAGGCTGTGCTGATGGCCCAGGTGAAAGACAGTGAAAATCAGTGAGGGCCTAGACTGAACTGAGGTGGTGGGGACAGGAGAGGACCTGGAGACAGCTCTGGGTGTCACAATTGAGAGAGAAACTATAAGAGCATGCTTTTACAAGAATGGGCTGTGAGCTGGGTGCGGTGGCGTGCCCCTGTAGTCCCAGCCACTCAGGAGGGTGAGGTAGGAAGACTAATTGAGCCCAGGAGTTTGAGTCCAGGCTGGGCAACAGAGTAAGACCCCATCTCTTAAAAGAAGAAAAAGAAGACAGAAGAAGAAGAAGAGGAAGAGGAGGAAGAAGAAGGAGAAGGAAAGAAGAGGAATAAGAAGAAGGAGGAGGAGGAGGAAGAAGAAGAAGAAGAATGGGCTTTGCAATCAAAAGATGCAAACAAGGTCAGACACAGTGGCTTATGCCTATAATACCAGCACTTGGGAAGCCAAGGTGAGAGCCCAGGAGTTTGAGACCAGCCTCGTTTCTGGAAAAAATAAAAAGTTAAATTAGGGCCAGGCACAGTGGCTCACACCTGCAATCCCAGCACTTTGGGAAGCCAAGGTGAGTGGATCACCTGAGGTCAGGATTTCCAGCCCAGCCTGGCCAACATGGCGAAACCCTGTCTCTACTAAAAATACAAAAATTAGCCAGGCATGGTGGCAGGCACCTGTAATCACAGCTACTTGGGTGGTTGAGGCAGGAGAATCACTTGAACCTGGGAGGCGGAGGTTGCAGTGAGCCAAGATTGTGCCATTGCACTCCAGCCTGGGCGACAGAGCCAGACTCTCTCTCAAAAAAGAAAAGAAAAGAAAATTAGCTGGACACAGTGGTGTACACCTGTAGTCCCAGCTACTCAGGAGGCTGAGATGGGAGGATCGCTTGAGCCCAGGAGGTTGAGGCTGCTGTGAGGTGTGATTGCACCACTGCACTCCAGCCTGGGAAACACAGTGAGATCCTGCCTCTGGAAAAAAAGAAAAGAAAAAGAAAAAATACAAACAAGACCCCAGTCCTGCCCTTTATTAACCTTGTGAACTTGGATATGTTATGTGACCATTCAAAGCTTCAGTGTCCTGGTCTATACACTTGAGATCTTAGCAGTGGCTACTGTGAGGTTGGGAGGTTTCTGGGAGCCACCGGCATAGTGAATGCAACATGGTGGATGCCCATAATGTGGTGGCATTATAATGATGGGGAGACAAGGACAGCTTTCTGTGCTTTGAGTGGCTGGGTGGATGGAGATGATGCCATCTCTGAGGGAGAGCACAGGAGGGAGCACTTTGGGGAGGATACAGCCACCTCCTTGAGGTCCCCACGTCAGCGCTAGCCATGCCCACTGTAGTCATGGTCTACTCATGGCTCTGGTGGCATCTTCAGTCTCTGTCTTCTTGGTGCCCGGCTCAGAGCTTAGGCACATAGTAGGGGCTATCTTACAGGGGCAGGATCTGGCTCACAGGTACAGATGTGGGCACTGCAGACACGGAGGTGCAGAAAAGTGCAGGTAGAGGGAAGAGAATGCTAGGCGTGGTGGCCCAGGCCTGTAATCTCAGCACTTTGGGAGGCTGAGGCAGGATGATCACTTGACCCTAGGAATTCAAGACCAGCCTGGACAACATAGTGAGACCCTATCTCTACAAAAAATAAAATTAGCCAGGCGTGGTGGCGTGTGCCTGTAGTCCCAGCTACTCAGGAGGCTGAGGGGGCAGGATCACTTGAGCCTGGGAGGTTGAGGCTGCAGTGAGCTGAGATTGCACCACCGTACTGTAGCCTGGGCGACAGAGTGAGACCCTAACTCAAAAAATAAAAATTAAAATTAAAAAAAAGAGAAGAGAATGGACGGAGCCCAGGGAACCCTGAGGTTGAGGGGCTGTGGGAAAAGGGAAGGACCTGGAAGAAGGCTGGAGACAACACTCACAGGTCAGGTTGCGGGGTGGGGGGGGGGGGGGGGGGGGGGGGCAGAGCACCACAGATGGGAGGGTTTCAGGAAGAGGGGCTCATCAGAGTCACATGCTGCTGAGAGGTTAGGGATGGTAAGGCCCGACTGGCAGTGTGGGATGAGGGTTTATCAGACACGAATTTGGCACCAAGGAGGTCACTGGGTACTTGGCAAGAGAATGCTGGGTGCGGTGGCCCAGGCCTGTAATCCCAGCACTTTGGGAGACTGAGGCAGAAGGATCGATTGAGAGTCAAGACCTGTCCCACTGGGGGCCGGCGCCCCATTGCAGGAAGTGGGAGGAGTTGGTGTGGTGTAAGGATGGGGAGAGGAAAGGTGGGCATCAGAAGAGGAGGTCACTCAGACCCTCGGGGGGGCCTGATTTCCCCTCCCACTAAGGACAAATTTCATGTTCCACAGTCAGAGCCATCTGCAGATGGGCCAGGAGGTCCTGGGAGCTAGTGAGCACCCTGTTCCCGGAGGCAGACAAGCAGAGCTCCAAGACCCACTGCAGCGGGAGAGGCCCAGGCTGTGCAACACAAGCCCCGTGTCCTTCTCGGCAAGCACCTGGCTGGTTCCCTGCATCGTAAAAACCACACAGAGGGTCAGTCTTTCTATTTCTAGTGTCTAAAGAGCCTCCTGCAGGAACACACACTGGCTCGCACCCAGAGGTGGTCGCGCGCAGCCTCACGCAGACACCAAATACAAAACACAGCCGCTATCTGTGTCTACTGGAAAGGGATCCACATCCTGGCTCCCAGGTTATTCCCTGAATTCATTCCCTCACCCCCTCTTTCCCCCCGGCCCCCCCCCCCCCCCCCCCCCGCCACCCTAGCATCTCCTCTTGGCTCTCCGCATCTCTCCCTGCTCCTCGGGCTCTGCCCACCCCCACCCGCCTCCAGGCCTCTCCCGCCCCCTCCTCGGGTGTCCCCCAAGCCCGTGACTACAACCCCCAGGCGCCCCCGGCCCGGGCGCTGCGCATGCCCCCTGCTCCCTGCGCGCTCCCGCTCCCCCCGCCCTCGCTTCCTCCTCACCTCCCTCCGCCCCCCTCCCCCGCGCTCGGCTCCCGCATCCCTCCATCCTACCCTGTGCCGCAGCCGCATCGCCACCGCAGCCCGGCAGAGCCGAGCCCGGCCCAGGCCCCTGCCCCTGCCCGGCCCTCGGCCAGCTGCCCCCGGCCCCGCCCCCGCCCCCGCCCGCAGGCCCCCCGCAGCGGCCGCGGCGCCCCCCGGCGCCCCCAGACCCCGGCCTCCGGCACCGAGGCGGGAGACCGGGAGCAGCAACAGAGGCAGGAGGACGAGGAGGAGGAGGAGGAGCCGTCGCAGGATGAAGGATCGGACTCAGGAGCTGCGGAGTGTGAGCTTGGGGGTGGGGAAAATGGGGGGGCGGGACCCCAGTATTGGGGAGCGCGTGGGGATGGAGTGGGGGAGGTGCTGGAACGTGGGGGCGAAGGATGAGATCGGAGGTTGATAGCCGGGGCACCCCAATATCTTCAGGCGCCTGATGTCTCTCCAGTGAACCTGCATTTTGGGGACAGTGGCTGGAAGGGGTTAGAGGCCATTAAGACACAAGGGGGCAAGAAGGGTCTCAGGGGCCTCGAACACCCCGCATTCCCAGTAGGGCCCCAGGGTCTGGTCTGGGGATGGGAGAGAGTGGATGTCAGGAGAGACCGGAGGGGACTGTCATCCCCTGGGCAGGTTTGCCAAAGAGAAGCATGGGGGCGGTGACTGGGCCAGGCTGAGAGTCTAGCAGGACCCAGATTCAGGGGATGCTACAGGGAAGGACACAGGTTGGGACTGAGATGCCAGTACCTGGCAGTGAATGAAGTGTGTGTGTGTGTGCACACGCGCGTGTCACTCCCCGTAGGGAGGGGGAATCTCTCTGAGACAGGGAGGGAAGAGGTGGCCTCCGGAGAGAGCCAGAGGGCCAGGGCCTGACATGGGGTGACCCAGAGGTGGGAGATGGGGATGCGGAGGACAGGGCCATGGAACACGGGCCGCGCTCTGCTGGGGGGAACTGGGGCACCCCAGGCAGTCAAGGGCTGATGCAGGCCCCAGGTCTGCAGGCCCAAAGAGGCCCGGCTCCAGGAGTCTGGCCAGGCAGTCCCTGGTTTTGTGGGGACAGGGTAAGGACTGCAGTGGAGGCTGCTGTCTGGAGGAACTGGGAAGTGAGGCTGGATGAGGATGGTTTCCGGGGCAGGGAGAACCGCTGGGGCATTTGGAGAAATGACCTGGGGCCAGAGGAGGCAGCGCTGACAGTCCCCGCTGTGCTGGGCTGCTGGTGTTATGTTAATAAGGGTACCGGCCGGGCTAAGCTGCCCAAGGCACTGAGCCTTTACAGGGAACTGGTGGGTTGTTAACCCAGGGGTTATTACCCCATTTGACAGATGAGGAAACTGAGATTCAGGCATGGGAAGGGATTTGCCCAAGGTCACCAAGCAAGTGGGTGGGGGGCAGACTACAATCTGGGTTTCCCATCCGCCAGGTTGACACAGGTCTCTGCTTTTCTGGCCTTTGAAACAGAAGTTTCAGCACTGGGGGTGAAGAGCTGTCCCCTGGATTTCGGGGTGGGGACCCAGGTTACAGACAGAAGAGAAGGTGTTTGGAGGCAAGTGACCGCTGTCTCTGGGGACAGACAGGTTGCCAAGTGGGAAGCAAGGAGGAGCTGGTGGCTGAGGGAGGGAATTTTGAAGGTTTCTTTATTACATTTTTACTGAATACACACTCCGGCATGAGGAAAATGACAGTAATAATAAACATTGTTTGAAGTGTTTTATGCACATTCACTCATTTTGATCCTCACAGCAATCCTATGAGACTGGTTATCTCATTTCATAGATATATAAATATCTTTTTAGATATATAGATATATGCTATCTCATTTTATAGATAAGGACACTGAGCTCAGAGAGATTAAGTAATTAGACCAAAGTCACACAGCTGGTAAAGGTGGAATTCAGATCCAGACAGGCCGGCTTCAGCATCGGTGCTGTCAGTTCCCCTCCTCATGGTGCAGTTTGCAGAGCAGGCTTTCCTCTGTGATCTCATTAGCGCCCCACCGACCTCCTGGCAAGTGGACAGAGAGGCTCTTTCATTTTAGAGTTGGGAAAACTGAGGCCCAGAGTGGTTGAATAACTTGCCAAAGGTCACACAGCTAGCAGGTAAGGGATCTGGACTTGAACCCAGCTCACCAGCTACCAGGACTATTCCATGACTCCAAAACCCAGGGAAATGGAAGTGGGTATAATTCAAGAAAGAGGGAGGGAAAAGGCTAAGCGGGGTAAGGGGGAGGCCTCATGAATGAGTCAGGGGCCCCTGCTCAGAGGTAAGGAATCCTGCTGGCTGTGGCTGCCAGAGGTGGTGTGGAAGGGTGAAGGGGCTGAGTGGAGGTGGTGGCTTTGGTATTAGTCACAGCTCAGGGAAACTGGAGATTCAAGAGGGGGCGGGTGGGGTGGGAAAAGCTGACAGATTCGGGTAGTGTAAGGGTCTCCCTGCTACAATTGAGAGTGAGGAGGTTGGGATGCCGGAGACACTGGGCAGGGTGTGGGAGACCTAGAAATGGGGTCTCTGAGACACTGGGAGGGATGAGGCAGGGGCGGTGGTGGGAGGGGACATTAGCCCAGGGACAGTACCTTGGCATTCCCAAGAGATTCTCAAGTCCGTTTGTCACACAGTGGTTTCGGGAGCCAGACTGGGTTCAAATTCTAATTTTGCTACTTCCTGTGTGACCTTGGGCAAGTTGCTTAACCTCTCTGGTCCTCAATTTCTTCATGTATGAATTGGGAGAAGTAAGAGTACCTGTTTCACAGGGTTATCCTGAGGATTGAAAGTAGTTAATATGCATCAAGTGCCTAGGAGGGGGCCTGGAGCCCAACAGTGCTGTGTGTCTGTTACCCAGCAGATGGTTTATTTCTCTTCAACATCACACTAGCCCCCTGCGATGGGCAGGACATGGCCTCTATTTTATTTTGGAGTACATTGAGGGCCAGAGGGGGAAAAAAACCTGACTTGTCCAAGGTCAGATAACTCTTAATGGTCGAGGTGGGCTTGAACCAGGGTTTTCTGCGTCCAGTTTACCAGGCAACCTTGGTTGGTGCTAAGCTGGATGTGGAGGCTGCGATGAGGAGTTAGTCAGCTAAATAGGTGTCCCAGGGTCCAAAGAGTGAGGGCAGAGTGGGGCTCAAGAGGAAAGAGCAGAGCAAGTGAGGTGGAGAGGAAGGTGGGTTATGGGAGAAGACAGGAGGGGCACAGGGAGGGCTGAGGTCTGAGAGGCAGCTGTGGAGTCGAGCGGGAGAAGTGGGGAGACAACCTGGGAAGAAGGCGGGGCTGCAGTACAGGAGCCTGAATCTGAGGCTGGACAGGATGAAGCCTGCTGAGGGACCGTCCCGAGCCCTGAAGGCCCTCAGGTATGAGGCAGGCATAGTAGGTGCTTTAGAAACGCAGCCCTGAAATCACAGGGGGCGGAGACCACCAACCCTGGGTGATGGTTCCATATCCTTCAGCTGCTCTGGGCTGCCTTTATTTAAATTTTAAAAAATGTTTTTAAAGGCATGGTCTTCCTCTGTTGCCCAGGCTGGAGTACAGCAGCACAATCACAGCTCACTGCAGCCTCGACCTCCTGGTCTCCAGGGATCCTCCTGCCTCAGCCTCTCGAGTAGCTGGGATTACAGATGCGCACCACCATGCCTGGCTATCTTTTTACTTTTGTAGAGATGGAGTCTATGTTGACCAGACTGGTATTGAACTCCTGGCCTCAAATGATCCTCCCGCCTCGCCCTCCCAAAGTGCTGGGATTCCAGGCATGAACCACCATGCTGGGCCGGCACTGGGCTTCTTTCTGCCGTCCAAACACACAAGTTTACCCCTGTCCGAGGACCTTCGTGCATGCTGTTCCCTCTGCCCTGAATTCTGTTTCCCCATCTTTGTGGCAAAGTTGGCTCCTTCAGGGCCCAGCTCAGATGTCACCTCCCCCGAAAAGCCCTGCTGACTGTCCTGTAGAAATCTTTCCACAATCCCCCCCAATCCCCGTGTCTCTCGATCCCATCTTTCTGCTTATCTCCCTTCTGCTATTCAGCACAATCTGAAATGGTCTTGTTCACCTCCCATTGTCTGCCTCCCCCACTGGAATGCCAGCTCCCTGGAGGCAGGCCCTTCTCGCCTGTCTTCTTCACCACCACATCGCCAGCAGCACCCAGAAGAGCACCTGGCACAAATCCAACGCATCTGTTAGATGAATGAATGACCCCATGAGGCAGAGGGAGGATGAGGAAGGGGCAAGGGGTAAGGCAGGAAAGATGGAGGAGAGGTCGGGGTGAGAGGGCCAGGCTGCACGGGGGAGGGAGCAAGGAGAGGCCCCAGCCAGGGAGACAGATGGACTGAGGCAGAGGGTGGGGGAAGGCTGCTGCCTCCGATCAAACGATGATGCTTGCACCCATGAGCAGCATGGGGAGCCCGTGTGTGTCAGTGCCGGGGCACGTATGTGTTTACACACACACACTCACACGCATGCACACTCTCTCCCTCTGACTTTTCTGTCACCCAATTCCAGTCTCTTGCCGCCTCTTTGTTTTTGTCACCATCTCACCATCTGTCTCTCTGGTCACTGGCTTGCTGGCTCTCACTGTCACTCTCCTCCTTACGTTTCTGTATCTGTCCTTGCTGTCGCTCCGCATCGACATACACACGAGGCCCGTGGTGGCTCCGGCGTGGAAGACCCGGACTTAGGGGGCCCCTGAGGAGGCTCAGGCTACAGCTGGAGGCTTGGATCTGATATGCGCAGTCCCCAGGTGCTTCTGGAAGGGGCTCAGGGGCACTGCACTCTCTCATTCAATCCCCCTCAAGTGCTCAAGGAGCCGTGTGCTATAGAGCAGAGTGCCTGGGTTTGAGTCATCCCATCAGCTGTGTGATCTTCGGCAAGTTACCCAATCTCTCTGCACCTCCACCTTCTCATCTGTCCAATGAGAGTAAGAATATGACCTCATGGAGTGGTCGTGAGAATTAAACAAGAAATGCAGGCTGGGTGCAGTGGCTCACACCTGTCGTCCCAGAGCTTTGGGAGGCCAAGGAGGGAGGAACTCTTGAGCCCAGGAGTTTGAGACCAGCCTGGGCAATATAGTGAGACCCCATCTCTCCAAAAAAGAAAAAAAGAAATGCAAAACACTTGTAATAGCACCCAACTCATGGTAATCAGCACATATGTGTTACATGTATGTGAACTGTTATCCTCCTCGATTTGCACATGAGGAAACTGAGGCTTGAATCGTTCACCTGTAACCTGAGGCCACCATAAAGTAGATTGGGGAACATTTGATCATCTTTTTCTAGGTAGTCTGGTTTGCCCACAGCCTGCTTTCTTTTTGGCTGGCCTAAGTTCTTCCAGAAATGGATGCTGTGCTCATTACTAAATATGCATCACTCAGAGCAGGGAGGGCCCCTCAAAGCAGGGTAGGCACTTGCACCAGCCTGCTCATTTCAGCGACGAGGGAACTGGGGCCCAGGGAGGAGTTGAGGTTTGCCTGGGGTCACACAGCAAGACATACAAAGGCTGGGAGGCCTGGCCTCCTGTCCAAGCAATTCCTGCAGCCCTGGGCCCTCCTACTGCTTTTCCGTCCTGGCTGCAGGAATTCAGCAATCCTGAGGACATAGCAGAGTGGGCTCTTTGTGACCAGGAGGGACTGCCATCTGTCAGCAGGACAGAAGGGAGAAAGCCTGACATTTAGTGCCAGACAGTCCTGGGTTCAGGTCCTACCTCTGGCGTCATTTGCTGTGAAGCCTTAGGCAGATCAAGCAAACTCTCTGAGCCTGTTTCCTTGTCTGTAACATGGGATCGGCCAGGGTAGGTATTGTTACCATTCAGCAAATGCAGAGACTGAGGCTCAGGGGTAGAGCCAAATGGTCTTCTAACAACTGACCTGGGGCAAGTTCCTTTTTTTTTTTTTTTTCCAGAGATGAGGTCTCGCTTTGTCACCCAGGCTGGAGTGCAGTGGTAGTGGCACAATCATGGCTCACTGCAGTCTCTCAACCTCCTAAGCTCCAGGGATCCTCCTACTTCAGCCTCCCAAGTAGCTGGGACAACAGGTGCCCACCACCATGCCCAGCTAATTTTTGTATTTTTTGTGGAGACACGGTCTTGCTATGTTGCCCAGGCTGGTCTTGAACTCCTGGGTTCAAGCAATACTCCCACCAGAGCCTCCCAAAGTACTAGGGTTACGGGCGTGAGCCACTACAACTGGCCTGAGTTATTTAGCTCTATGTCTCAGTTTCCCCATCTATAAATGGGGGCTATAATAATACTTCCTAGGGGCCAGGCACGGTAGCTCACACCTGTAATCCCAACACTTTGGGAGGCTGAGGCGGGCAGATCACAAGGTCAGGAGATCAAGACCAACCTGGCCAACACGTTGAAACCCCGTCTCTACTAAAAATACAAAAAATTAGCCGGGCATGGTGGCAGGTGCCTGTAATCCCAGCTACTCGGGAGGCAGAGGCAGGAGAATGGCGTGAACCCGGGAGGCGGAGCTTGCAGTGAGCTGAGATTGCACCACTGCATTCAGCCTGGGCGACAGAGCGAGACTCTGTCTCAAAAATAATAATAATAATAATAATAATAATAATAATAATAATAATAATACCTCCGAGGGGGCTGTTGTAAGACTGAAATGGATAGATATATGTGGAGCACATAGAACAATGCCCAGCACATTGTAAAACACCATCTAAATATTTGCATAATTTTAATTATGTTGGCCAATGGTCCTTACAGAGTTCTAATGAAGATTAAATGAGATAACAAGAATGTAAGACTTATGCAAAAAATACCATCAAGTGATCATATTTTGCTAGGTTGTCCGGACACAGAGCCTTCCCCAGATCGGGATTTAGCAGGCACTCACCTGAGAAGGAAAGTAACTGGGAGCGGAAAGTCAGTGGGGGAGGTAGCCCAGTCTGAAGCCTAACAGGGGTCTTTGCGGGCCTGGATGCCCATGGTTTTCCGGCCCTATATGGCCTGGGTGCCCTTGGGCAAGTCACTCTCCTTTTTCCCCTCTGGCTTCCTGTTCCCTCATCTGTGAAATGGGGACGATGATGTTTGCGCAGCTTTTCTCGCAGGGCTGGTGGTGCTGAGGATCAAAATGGATTATGGATGTAAAAGTGTTTGTAAATGGTAGAGGATTATTAGCTCCCAGCTCTCTTTGTATTTATTATACCAAATAAACCACACTTGGGCCTTCTATCTTTCTTCCTCTCTTGAGGACAAATAGGTAGCCCAGGGTGCTCCAGAGATGAACCTAAGGGAGGTGGCTCCAAGAACAACAGGAGAGATTGAAATTAGATTTTAGGAAGGACTTCCTAACGTTAGCATGGAGAAGGGAGAGAGACAGAGAACGGGAAAGTCCTCAGGCTCCCGTGCCAGGGAGAGGCCGCATGACCTGCATGAGGCTGGTGGCCGAGTGAGTGGTTGAAGGGAGGGAAAGGGCAGAGGAAGGCTTTTGGCTCTAGGGGAAGAAGGCCTTGTAGCACAGCTGGGTTTTGAGGACAGAGAAAGTGAAGAGCATCATGGTAGGCCGATGGGTCCTCAGAGGTGAGCCCAGCATCCCAGAGCCTCTCGGGGTCCCCAACTTATGCCACCTGTGCCACCCCACTTTCTGGGGGCAGCTGTGAGCCAAGATGGAGGAAACCCCCTTTCCAGGCAGATGTTTGGGATTGTCTGGAAATTCAACACAAGTGCTGAACACATTTTCCGACACAGTGTGGGCCCAGCGTCTGTGTGAAGACTCCCTGGAGTTCCATTTGGGCCGGGCTTAGCAGGAAGGCTGGGGTGGCTTCAGGAGCGTGGAGCTGGAGGCCCACCGGGCTGTGCGGGCTTTTCCCGGGGCTGTGGGGTGCTGGTGATCCTGAGTTTTGGCTGTGTGGACTGCACCTAGGTCCCATCTGGCCCTGTCTAGGTTCAATCTGAGCTGTCTGGGATCTGTCTGGGATCTGTGTGAGCCTCGGCTAGTTCAGTCCGAGCCTGTCTGGTTTCTGTTAGGCCCTGTCTGCATTCCACTGGGACCCTGGCGAGCTCTTCTTTTTGGATTCCAACGGACTACACCCCAAGGTGGATGCTGTTTGGATCCTGTCTTGATTTCACCCAGGCTCTGGGGGTTGGATTCTGGCTGAGCTCTGGCTGGGTTCTTTTTGGAAATCAGGATGAACTCTGTATACATTTCCATTGGGACTGATCAGGGCTACAGATGTCATTAAGCTTGATGGGCTCAGATTTTGCTGTCAGACCTCTGTCCCAAGCAGAGAAGGACTCAGGCGTGTGTAGCACGGTGCGCCTCCCCTACAGCCTTTCCTCCTGTCCAGCTCTGAGCGTGTGTGCAGACATGAGGCTCGGAGAAGCTGGAAGAACAAGCCCAGTGAGCCCTCCCAAATGTCCTTGGGGGTGCAGCTGAACGCCAGTGTCCACACACGTCAGTGCGGCTCAGCTGAGTCTGCGTGCGGGTGAACGCCAGCATCAGTGCATCTCCGTGTGGGTGTCGGGGGGCCTATTCCTGTGTGCCTTGGGTGTCAGCTCTTCTGTCTGTGTTGCGAGTCTGTCTGTCGGTGGCAGTGGTGCTGTGGGTGGGTAAATCCTCTTGTGTCTCTGAGCCCTGCGGGTGGAGGGTTGAGCAGCTGCAGGTTGCAACTGGGAAATCCAAGCCAGCAAGAGTAGGTGGGTGTGAAGTTGGAAGGGGCTGGATGAAAGGAAGTGAATCCACTGCGAGGGACAGCCGGCTGGGAGGGGAGGGAGAGTGGGCGGGAGGAGGGGGGCACAGGGCGCAAGGGAGGTCGGGGTGCTGCCTGTGTCTCTTATCTAACCCTCACTGCTTGCTCAACTTCGTGCCTGCCGCTGTCAGTGAAGTGACCTTGCATAGGGGACATGTCTGGTCGGGTGGGGCAGGAGAGGACGAGAAGGAGTAAAGTGAGATCTGGGCAGGAGAGCAGGGACAGTAGGGAGATCCAGGCTCCTGGGACTCCAGTCCAGGACCCTTCACGGAGCCCAGGGTCAGTTACTGCAAGCCTGACATTGAGCTGGTTGTTGAAATATTGAAATCATCCCTATTGGTTGGTCAAGGCTGACTCTGCGCCCCCAAGGCCACATCTGCCCTGAGAGGGGGTCTTTTGCCAATTTCTTCTAAGGAATCCTTTGGGCTGACAGATACTTTTGATGCCTTTGTCATCTCCCCTGCATGGGACCCCTCCTAGGATCCCTTCTCTGAGCCTAGAGCTGGGAGCACCTATGTGTGCATGGCAGGGAGAGGGCAGGAGAGCCGGGAGCCAGCCTTGGGGACCCAGGTAGGGCCTGCTCATGGACTCAGCCTTCCTTTGCCCCCAGGCGAAAGACAGTGATGATGAAGAGGAGGTGGTCCACGTGGATCGGGACCACTTCATGGATGAGTTCTTTGAACAGGTAATGGGCCTCCAAGGCCCCCAGCCTCAGCCCCCAGCCCCAGCCCCAGCGCCCAGCCCCTAGCCACCAACAACTTCCTTTCTCCTGTCCCCTACTTCCCTGCTCCTGCACTCTCCCCGGCCTTTTATCAGCCCTTCTGGGGCTGGTCCTCCCCCTGAACCCTGGCTGGTTCCCCTGGAACCCGTTGTTTGGCCTGACAACTTGGCTGGGTATAGCCGATTTTCTCCTCCAGGTGGAAGAGATCCGGGGCTGCATTGAGAAACTGTCAGAGGATGTGGAGCAGGTGAAAAAACAGCATAGCGCCATCCTGGCTGCCCCCAACCCAGATGAGAGTGAGTGTGGCTGCCAGTGACTGTGGGGTGGGAGGAGAAGGGGTCTGGGGTTCCCACCCAGACATCTCACTTGTCCTCGCCCTCCCCTCAGAGACCAAACAGGAGCTGGAGGACCTCACTGCAGACATCAAGAAGACGGCCAACAAGGTTCGGTCCAAATTGAAAGGTGAGGAGTTCAACCCCTCAACCAGGGAGGAAAAGAACTGTGGGTAGAGCATGGTGGCTCAGGCCTTTGGGAGGTCAGGGTGAGGCCAATTACTCGATCCCAGGAGTTCAAGACCAGCCTGGGCAACATGGCAAAACTCTGTCTCTACAAAAAATACGAAAATTAGCTGGGCCAGTTTGGGAGGCCGAGGCGGGTGAATCATGAGGTCAGGAGTTCAAGACCAGCCTGGCCAAGATGGTGAAACCCCGTCTCTACTAAAAGTACAAAAATTAGCCTGGTGTGGTGGTAGGTGCCTGTAATCCCAGCTACTCAGGAGGCTGAGGCAGAGAATTGCTTGAACCCAGGAGGTGGAGGTTGCAGGGAGCTAAGATCACGCCACTGCACTCCAGTCTAGGTGACAGAGAGACTCCATTTCAAAAAAAAATAGCTGGGTATGATAGTGCGTGCCTCTTGTTCCAACTAGTCGAGAGGCTGAGGCACAAGACTCGCTTGAGCCCAGGGTGTTGAGGCTGCAGTGAGCCGAAATCATGCTGCTGCACTCCAGCCTGAGTTACAGACAGAGACCCCCCGTCTCAAAAAAACGGGGGGGGGGGGGGGGGGCAGGCGTGGTAGCTCACACCTATAATCCCAACACTTTGGGAGGCCAAGGTGGGTGGATCACCTGAGGTTAAGAGTTCAAAATCCTAACTAAATCGTGGCCAAAATGGTGAAACCCCACCTCTACTAAAAATACAAAAATTATTCGGGCATGGTTGTGGGCACCTGTAATCCCAGCCACTTGGGAGGCTGAGGCAGGGGAATCACTTGAACCCAGTAGACAGAGGTTGCAGTGAGCCGAGATTGCGCCACTGCACTCCAGCCTGGGGGACAGAGCAAGACTCCTCAAAAAAAAAAAAAAAAAAAAAAAAGAACTTTGCCATCCATTGAGAAAAGCAGGCCTTTCTCTAAGGAATTTCTACAAAGTTCCAGGAGCCAGATTATTAAACAGTGAGAAAGCACAAAACCCCAGCTTTCCCCCTTGCTCCAATTCTTTGGAGAAAGATGTATGATAGGAAATAAGGGAGAGGAGAGTGTTTGTCTAAATTGCATCTGAGCCCTGCTGGTTCCACCAGCATGAAGTTTCACTAGAAAAAGGTGGTCTTCCGAGTGGTTTCGATTTCATTAAGTCCTCATTTCTCCTAAGCAGGACTCCGGCATGGCACGGAGCACCCAGTGGGTGGGCCCAGCAAATGCCTCTGAATCGGTATCCTTGGCTCAGGACAGATTGGACTTGTGTGGCTGACATCAGGGGCTGGCGAGCTTTCAAGACGGCCTTGCCAAATGTTCATTTATTCACTCTAATTTAAGGACTAGGGTGCTGGTAATAACCACCTTCCCCCAAAGCACCGTGGGTTGGGAACCTCCTTGTCTGCTCATACCAGGGAAATAGCAGTGTTACCGGCACGATGTTTTGCATGCTCCCAGTAATTCCGTATCAGAAAACGTATGCTGAGTACCTCCAATGTCCGAAGCACATTGCTAGGCTTTGGGGAAGAGGAACTGTATCAGCTACCTGGCCCAGAGAGCACTGACCTTGGTCCAGAGAAAGGAGGGTATTAACTCCATGCCCTCTGGACTCAAGGGGAGGCCATATGTGAGCCTGTGGTGTGGATTTGTAAAAACAAGCCCTTTGTACTCAGGAGAGTCTGCTGGATGGAAACTGTCTGAATCTGGGAGAATGTTAAGTGCAAATCCAGGCAGACAGAGTCCAACCTCCACCATCAGCTCACCGTGGACAAGTCCCCTGCTCTCAGCTTCCTTATCAGTATAGTAAGAAAAATGAAAGCAATTTCAAAATTAGCTTGTTTTGGGGGTGGGGAGTGGAAGGCATCAAAATCTTTTTTTTTTTTTTTTTTTTTCAAAAGTCATACAAAGAATCCCAATATATAAAACATAAAAGTCAGGTTGGGCCGGGCGCGGTGGCTCAAGCCTGTAATCCCAGCACTTTGGGAGGCCAAGACGGGCGGATCACGAGGTCAGGAGATCGAGACCATCCTGGCTAACACAGTGAAACCCCGTCTCTACTAAAAAATACAAAAAAAAAATAAAAAGTAGCCAGGCGAGGTAGTGGGCGCCTGTAGTCCCAGCTACTCGGGAGGCTGAGGCAGGAGAATGGCGTAAACCCGGGAGGCGGAGCTTGCAGTGAGCTGAGATCCGGCCACTGCACTCCAGCCGGGCTGAAAGGGCGGGACTCCGGTCTCCAAAAAAAAAAAAAAAAAAAAGTCAGGTTGTTCTAGCTGAGCTGGAGCTGGGAGCACCTACCTGCCTGATCTCTCTTCATTCTCTGCAACAGCCCCTGAAATTCCTTCTCAGAAACAAGGTTCCTGCCGGCAGTTTAAAATCCCCTGGGCTCAATGGTTTCCATCAAGCCTTGACCTTGAACACTCTCTGTGAGACCGTGTGGAGGGCTCTGTGGGTGAGGGGCTCAGGAATACCCTGAGAAAGAAGCTGGAAAAGTGACCGTGGTTTAGAGAAGTTGACCTTTCAGACCTCCAGGAAAGAAGACAGGATTCTCTTCGTCCTCTTCCAGCTGGTAGCATGAGCTCATGCTTTGGGTGTGACCTTGAGTGAGTGGTTTCGCCTATTGGAACCTGAGTTTCTAGTCTAAAACATGAGCTGGTATCACTGAAATCCCAGGAATGTTGTAAAAAGTCAGTGAGATCCTGCAAGAGACCGCTCCCTCTAGACTTGGCCCCAGCCCCAAGGCTGACAGTAGAGTCCCAGTCTGAGCCAGCCGATTCCAATATCCCTGGGCCGTGTGTTGCTGGGCCAGAGCTGTCACTCAATCCGGGGAGCCTTGGGGTGCGATCCAGCCATACGTTCCCCACTGCCAGCAGAACGGAGGAGTGAGGCTCTTAGGAATGGCCTGGAGGCTGGCGAGGTCTGAGAGGGCCGGTGATTCATCCCTGCTGCATTTTCTGATTTCACCGAGGTAGATTTTACCACAACCTTTTTTTTAGAAAATCGGAATGATAGTGTCAGGAGTGCGTGATCCAGAAGCAGGAATCTCAGTTAATCTGTGCACTTTTCCAGAACATCCTTCAGAAGTGGGAATTCCCAGATCGGGGATCACCTTGCAGGGCAGAGAGGGGGCTGCTTTCTCCCTTGGAATATCCATGTGTTTGCCCTTGAATTCCCCAGGGAAAGAGGGGCCACTAGAACCTGACCCACCTGGAGGTGACTGCCTTCCACCAGAAAAAACGCGGGCTGCGTTCTTGCCCCCTGTTCAGGGGCTGTAGGAAGTAGGGAGCACCCCACCTACATGGCCCCTTCCCGCGGGGTGGGCCGGCACCCCCTCATGGGGTTGGACAGGAGTTACCACTGATGGGACTTTCCAAGACCCAGTTCTGCCACTAGAACAAATAGCTCCCTTCTGTCTGGTGACCCTCTGACCCTCAGTATCCCTTCCTGCCGGCCTTCGGAACCCCCTCAAACGTCTGTTCTTTTCGTCTGTTTATCTGCTGGCTCCTAACCCCACCCTGAGGCACCGCTGCTTGCACTCGCCCTGGGAATGACCTTTCTCCCCGGGTCTGGCGCTGCCGCGGGGTGTTGACCCTTCGTACTCCCCGGACCCCCGCCCCATGTGCCCCGGGTCTCCCGCCCTTCACTGCGCCCTCTCTCCCGCAGCGATCGAGCAAAGCATTGAACAGGAGGAGGGGCTGAACCGTTCCTCCGCGGACCTGCGCATCCGCAAGACCCAGGTAGGAGGTGGCAGCCCAGCGGGGGCCGGACCGGGACCGGACTCGGGAGGAGCCCAGGCTAGAGGCGGGTGGGCCAGGGCCGGGCACCGGCGGGGGCGTGGTCAGGGAGGGCTGGGGCGGGGCTCTGGGGGCGAGGCTAGAGGCGGGCGGGGCCCCGGGGCGGGGCCGAGCCGTATCTCAGCTCCGTAGCAGTGTCTCTAGCTGGTGCTGGCCTAAGACGGGGGTACGGGGCGGGTAGGGAACCATGAACTTGTCAGGGTTTGGGATCGCGGCCCAGGCTGAAGAAAGGACCGTAAACTAATTCAGCGCGTCCTCCTTATTCCACCCATGCACTGCCCCCTCACCTGCCTCGGTCTCTGCTCCCTGACTCCCTCCCTGATTCCCTCCCTGATCCGTCTGTCCTCCCACCTCCACCGTAGCACTCCACACTGTCCCGGAAGTTCGTGGAGGTAATGACCGAATATAACGCGACCCAGTCCAAGTACCGGGACCGCTGCAAGGACCGGATCCAGCGGCAACTGGAGATCAGTGCGTGTGCCCCCCACCCCAGGACCCCAAACTCCTCGAGGCTGCCCAAGCCCCCTTCCAGGCATTTCCTCTCTGGAGGGGGCCAGTGGCCTAAGGCGGCTTGGGAGGGTGGGCTCCGGGTCCCAGCCCCATCACCCCAGCTCAGGCCCCCAGGCTGTCCCAGCCCCTGAGCAGGGAGTCCTTTCTTCCCGCAGCTGGAAGGACCACCACCAACGAAGAGCTGGAAGACATGCTGGAGAGCGGGAAGCTGGCTATCTTCACAGATGACGTGAGCCGCGGGTGGGGCGGGTTCTGTTTTTGGAAAATTTTGCCTCCCCTCCCTAAGTTCAGGTTGAACTAAGGTCCTAAGTTCACCCTGGAAAGATGAGCAGCGGGAAGCCTGAGCCAGAAACTGGGGAATTCCATGGGAGCGGAGCAGGAAGGCACCCCCATCAGATGACGGAGTCGTTCGTGTGCCAGGCACTGTTCTAAGCACTTTCCATCTTCACATTCACCCACCAACTCATTTAATACTCACACATCCGCTTCGAGGAAACCCCATTTCACAGATGAGGAAAACTGGCCCAGAGAGATGAAATCACTTGGCAAGATCTCAGAGCGAAGGGGAGGGCCAGGAGTTGAATCCGGTCTAGTTTCAGAGTCAGAACTCTTGAGCCCTAGGATACACGACATACTCTACTACTGAAGCAGGTCGTTTCACCAGAGAACTGATTTGCCTACATTAAAAGAAATTTTTTTTTAATTAAAAAAAAAAACTTTTTTTTTTTTTTTTTTGGTTCAAGATGGAGTTTTGCTCTTGTCACCCAGGCTGGAGTGCAATGGTGAGATTTCAGCTCACTGCAACCTCCGCCTCCTGGGTTCAAGCGATTCTCTTGCCCCAGCCTCCCGAGTGGCTGGGATTACAGGCGCCCACCACTTGGCCTAAAAAACCTTTTTTTGTAGAGATGGGGGGTCTTCTGCTGTTGCCCAGGCTGATCTCAAACCCCTGGGCTCAAGCAATCTGCCTGCCTGAGCCTCCCAAAGTGCTAGGATTACAGATGTGAACCACCAAACCCAGCCTAATTTGCCTACGTTTAGAAGATTTTTTTTAAAAAAGCAAGTTTTAGTTTTGCTTAGGTTTGCCCCTTGTGCTACTCTTGACCTTTTACATATGAAAGAATGGGCTGGCTGGGCGCAGGGACTCATGCCTGTAATCCCAGCACTTTGGGACGTCGAGGCAGGTAGATCACCTGAGGTCAGGAGTTCGAGACCAGCCTGACCAACATGGCGAAACTCCGTCTCTACTAAAAATACAAAAATTAATCGGGCATGGTGGTGCATGCCTGTAACCCCAGCTACTGGGGGCTGAGGCAGGAGGATCACTTGAACCTGGGAGGCGGAGGTTGCAGTAAGCCGAGATCTTGCCATTGCACTCCATCCTGGGCACAGACTGTGTCTCTAAAAAAAAAAAAAGAAAGGATGGGCTTTCCCCGAACCTAGTTCTTGTTTCTCTCAGTGGACTTTTGCCCTGGCCTGCCCACTCCTGTCTCCATTTCTGTTTCTGGTGGCAAAATGACTCTGGTTAAGGGTTCTAGACCAGGTTTAAAGGATGTGCTATGACTGTCTTAAAAGTTTTCAGCTCATTGTTATTTGGAGAACTGATCTTCGTTGAAAATGCATTGAGCAGCCCGGTGTGGTGGCTCACACCTGTAATCCCAGCATTTTGGGAGGCCAAGATAGATGGATGGCTTGAGCCCAGGAGTCCATAGACCAGCCTGGGCAACAAAGTGAGACCCCATCTCTACAAAAAAAAGTTTTTTTTGATTTAAAAAACACTTTCTTTTAATGTAGGCAAATCAGTTCTATGGTGAAACGACTTGCTTTAATTAGCCAGGCATGGTGGCGTGTGCCTGTGGTTGCAGCTACTCGAGAGACTGAGGTGGGAGGATTGCCTGAGTACAGGAGGTCAAGGCTGCAGTGAGCTGTTAGCACCACTGCACTCCAGCCTAGGCGACAGAGCGAGAACTTGTCTCAACAAAGAACAAAAACCACACACATACACACAAAAAAAGACAGGGAGACTGAACACTGTCCAAACAGCCGTTGGATGATTTCGGCTTATAGAATGGTCATAGAATAAGCAGGAGATGAGGGGAGAGGGAGTCTGGGCCTTGACTGCTGAAGGGAAGGTGTGGAGCCTTGGGTAGTGGGGAGCGATGGCAGGCTGTAGAGGAGAGGAGTGGCTCAATGTGGTAAGAGCAGTGAGTAATTTGGGAAGTGAGTCACCTGGCTCAGGCTGGGTGTTTATGGAGAGGAGGCATATCTGACTGTGGGTTGAAGTCTCTTCCCCACTGGCTGTTGTTTTTTTCTTTTTCTTTTTCTTTTTTTTTTTTTTTTTTTTTTGAGGCATGGTTTCACTCTTTGGCCCATGTTGGAGTGCAGTGAAGCAATCAGCTCACTGCAGCCTTGACCTCCTGGGCTCAGGCAATCCTCCTGCCTCAGCCTCCTGAGTAGCTGGGACCACAGGCACCACCATGTGCAGCTAATTTCCTTTTTTTTTTTTTGTAGAGACAAAGTCTCACTATGTTGCCCAGGCTGGCCTCAAACTCCTGGGCTCGAGTGATCCTCCTGCCTTGGCCTCACGGAGTGCTGAGGTTACAGCCTCTCCCTACTCTTTATTTATTTATTTATTTATTTATTTATTTATTTATTTATTTATTTTGAGACGGAGTCTCGCTATGTCACCTAGGCTGGAGTGCAGTGGCACGATCTCGGCTCACTGCAAGCTCCGCCTCCCGGGTTCACGCCATTCTCCTGCCTCAGCCTCCCAAGTTGCTGGGACTACAGGTGCCCACCACCACACCTGGCTAATTTTTTGTATTTTTAGTAGAGACGGGTGTCACCGCATTAGCCAGGATAGTCTTGATCTGCTGACCTCATGATCCACCTGCCTTGGCCTCCCAAAGTGCTGGGATTACAGGCGTAAGCCCCCACGCCCGGCCCTGACTCTTTTTTTTTTGAGATGGAATTTTGCTCTTGTTGCCCAGGCTGGAGTGCAGTGGTGTGATCTCAGATCACTGCAACCTCCGCCTCCCGTGTTCAAGCGATTCCCCTGTCTCTGCCTCCCAAGTAGCTGGGATTACAGGCATGCGCCACCACACCTGGCTAATTTTGTATTTTTTTTAGTAGAGATGGGGTTTCTCCGTGTTGGCCAGGCTGGTCTCAAACTCCTGACCTCAGGTGATCTACCCGCCTCCCAAAGTGCTGGGGTTACAGGCGTGAGCCATCGTGCCTGGCTGATGTGCACATATTAAGTCACTCAGTCTTCACAACCACACTGTGAGGTGGGCAGTGTTATGATCCACGTTTTCTAGGTGGGGAAACTGAGGCCAAGAGCAGGTAAATAATGTGCCTAAGGTTTCAGCTAGTAAATGACATCGGATTTGGCCCTGGCCACTCCGCTGCGGGTGGGGGCGCTCTTGGGGGTGAAGGGGGATCGTAGCTCTCTCCCTCGTCGCCCTAGATCAAAATGGACTCACAGATGACGAAGCAGGCGCTGAATGAGATCGAGACAAGGCACAATGAGATCATCAAGCTGGAGACCAGCATCCGTGAGCTGCACGACATGTTTGTGGACATGGCCATGCTTGTAGAGAGCCAGGTACCGGCTCTGCCACCCATGCCACCCTGGGAACCTCCCTGGGCCAGAGGTCCCCTCTTCCAGCCTAGTCCCCATCCTTCCCTGTGCACGTCTCCTCTGTCTGCAGGGAGAGATGATTGACCGCATTGAGTACAACGTGGAACATTCTGTAGACTACGTGGAGCGAGCTGTGTCTGACACCAAGAAAGCAGTGAAATATCAGAGCAAGGCCCGGAGGGTGAGCGGGGCAGGCGGCTTGGGGGTAGGCGGGGGAGCCCAAGGCTGAGCCCGGGCTGAGGTGAGTGATGGCAGCGGGCGGGAAGCCTTATCTCTGGCTCTGACCTCTTCCTGTTTCTGTTTTCTCTCCCCTCTTCCCCCTGCCACCCTCTGCCCCGTCTGTCCCTGCATCTGTCCATGTGTCGGTCTCTCTCACCGTCTCCCTCTCTGGGTCCTCTTTCTGCTGCAGAAGAAAATCATGATCATCATTTGCTGTGTGGTGCTGGGGGTGGTCTTGGCGTCATCCATTGGGGGGACGCTGGGCTTGTAGGCCCCCCACCCTTCTCTCTCCCAGACCCCTCCCCCACCACATCGGGAGCAATACCCCCACCACCCCTTTCACTCCATCCCCTGCTCCAGGCTCACCCCCAAAACAGACCCAGGCAGCCCCACCCCTCCGCCATCCCCACGGCAGACCCTGGTGTCCCTGGACCTTACCCGGCCATGGACCCCCCTGCCCCCGCACGTAGATCGCAGCAGGCGTGATTACACATGCACACCAACATGCATGCCGCCGGCACATGCTCAAGACGTGTGGACACCCCAGCGTGTGTGTGCGTGTGATGTGTGTGATGCACCAGAGCACCCCCCTGCCCCCACCTCGGGTGTGTGTGCGTGGTCTGAGCTTCCCCCTTCACCGGGGCTTTTGTGTAGACTGCAGCCGACTGTAACACAGCTGCCCACCACGCCCCTCTCTGTCCTCTGTGAACGGTGTGTGTGTGTGAGTGAGACCACAGATCTGTGGACACACTATTTGTGTACGTGGAATTTTGTGTTTGAGTGTTTGAACCTAATGCAACAGCAACAAAGCCACTGATACTCCAGCCCTTTGTGTCTGCTACAAACCAGGCAGGTGGTGTGTGTGTACTCACGCTCACATTCTCAGAGGATCCAGGGAGGCCCAGGTACATGCAGGCCATGGCAGACACCCCATGTCTTCATTACCCCAGGAGCTGCGGCATGTCCCGGAAGGGTGCGTGTGTGTGTCCAGGATGTGCCTGAAGTGTTGATAGGTCTTCTCAGATAGAGCTCTCCACACTGTGTACTGGCCACCTGCTTTGGGAGGGCACAGAAATGTGTATCCCTTGCTACCTAGAATGCAACTGTGTGTGTGTGGCATGCATGTGCGTGCATGTGTGTGTGTGAGGGGCTCTCTACATGGTGTGTTTTTTATTTTTGTTTTTATTTATTTATTTTGTTTGAGACGGAGTCTTGCTCTGTAGCCCAGGCTGGAGTGCAGTGGCACGATCTCAGCTCACTGCAACCTGTGCCTCCCTTACTCAAGCGATTCTCATGCCTCAGCCTCCCAAGTAGCTGGGATTACAGGGACCTGTCATCACGCCCGACTAATTTTTGTATTTTAGTAGAGATGAGGTTTTGACATGTTGGCCAGGTTGATCTCGAACTCCTGACCTCAGGTGATCCTCCCGCCTTGGCCTCCCTAAGTGCTGGCATACAGGCCTAAGCCACCACACCTGGCCTACATGTTGTGTTTCTGCCCTGCGTATTACACACACAGACACACATGTGCGTATGCACACACTTCTAAGGATGTGGCCCCATCTGGGTTTGTCTCTCCAGTTGTCCTTGCCCCGCCCCTCTCCCCAGAGGCGCTGCCCAGTGCCGGTGTGGCCACACACATGGCTACATCACTGTGCAGCCAGAGCTTCCTGCCTGCCTGGCCTCAGGGCTCTGCACGCTCACACCCAGATCCTCATCTTCCTCCGTGTCTCTGCCCAGTATAGCCCCGAGCCCCTGGAAGCTGGTACCCCTCAGTGTGCTCACACATGGCAAGGCTGAGGTGGCCCCAGGCAGGGGCCACACTAGGCACCAACCATGCATGCTGGCATGGGTGCAGGGATCACACAAATGCCTCCTGGAAGGAAAGGGCTACTTGTAGGAATGTTACCGATGAGGCGAAATGCCAAGGACTTCCCTGCACAGATCAAAGATCAGGACACGACCCGTTCCTCACACACCCGCCTTGGACCTGGGAGAGGACTGTGTGTCCCCCACTGCCCCATCGGATGCTCTGGGCTCTGCCTCAGGGAACTCGGGTTTGGGGAACTGTTTATTTCAGACGTACTGGAGTGGCCAGTGTGGCAGCGCCACTCAGGGCGGGCTGGGTCCCGAGACCCATCCCTGACACTTCTCCTGCTGAACCCTCAGGCTGCTCCCCACACCAGGGTGTGGCTGAGGGGTACACAGGCCTGGGTTTCTGGTGCGAGGAAGGGGCTAGCACCTCCCCTGTTGTGTTGCCAGCACAGGCACAGTTTGTGGGTTTGGTGGCAGGTAGGTGGTGCGTGGGAGAAAGGACAGTCTTAGAGGCCCCTGCTCTGGCCCAGGAGCATGAAAGGTGAACACACAAGTACACAAATGTGCCGTGCCCTGGCATGGGGCTTATGTGTGCACAGGCGAGGGACTCTGTGTGTGTGTGTGGACCCCGGGGTCCCAGGTCATGTGAAGTGTACTTGTGTGTACATTTGTGTGTATACATTGTGTGTGTGTGCATTGTGTGTGTGTACATTTGTGTGTATACATTGTGTGTGTGCATTGTGTGTGTGTACATTGTGTGTGCGTGTGCATTGTGTGTGCGTGTGGCCATATAGATGTGACCTCCCAGAACACAGTACTCCTCCGCCTCTACCCCAGCTCAGACAGCCGAGCTCTCCCCTGTCCTGTGTGCGTGTCAGTATGGCCATGTGCGTAACCCCAGGTGGGCTGTCCTGAGCTGGGGGCCTGCCTGTCCCTTCCCAGAACCACCCGCTGCAGGACAGGAAGTCTGCCCCAAGTCTGGCCACAGCCTTCCTGTTCCCATCTCGGGCTGCCTGGGAGATGCCAGAGCAGACCCCAGCCCCCAGTCCCCTCTTCTGCCTGGCTGGACAGGACCCCCATTCAGCCCAGGTGTTTCTGGAAGTCCCACGGCCTTGGGGCCACAGGAGAAGGGTTGCAGCATGGCTGGGGCACCGCTCCCACCGCCTGGAGTGGCATTGCGCCCACAGCTGCCCCTCTCTGGGCCTCAGGTGGACCAGGGGATCTCCAAGGGTCTGCTATACCCTGACTTTCTACGCGTCCCCCGCATCCTATGATGTGTCTGCTTGTCGGCTGCTGTCTGTGCATCCTGGTGTGTTGTCTGGGGGCTGGTGTCTTTTGCATGTTCTCGGACAAATGTGTGCCGGCTGCCCAGGCGCCTACAACCATCGAGCCCACGTGTGCCCCACGTGTGCCCTGTGGGTGGTCCCGGGCCTGGCCAGGGCTCAGTGCTCCTCCTCCCCCTCCTCCCTGTTCCCATCCCTCATGAAGCACACTGCGTGTCCATCCCACGTGCCCGTGGGTCGCACGCTCTTGCCACGCCCTGAGCGTGTACATATGACGTGTTCTATGCATTCACCCTGCCCCCCAGCCTGCCCCGCAGAGGACAAGATGGGTGGCCCCCGGCTCCCTTTCCCCTAACCACCCCTGCCCGCTGTGCAGCCGTGTGCGTTGGCGTGTGTTTCTGTGTCGCTGGCGTGTCACGTGACGTAGCTGTGTTTGCTGACATGAACCCCTGCCCCCTTCTCTGTTTCTCCGTTGGTTTCTAGAGCTCTCTCCCTCCCCTCCCCAGAGGGGACAGGACTCCTGGGGCCTGGCTGGGGCCCAGAGCCAGGCCGCCCTCTCCTGTTAGCCCTCAGAGTCCCATTTCTCTCTATTGGTGACCAACTTGCAAATGGATAAAACACAGGAAAATCCTGCCCCCGCCCCCCCTTCCGCCCTGCATGTCCTGTCCCCAGAGCCCCCCACCCCACCCCGGGCCAGGTCGGGCCCTGTGGGACGGGAGAAATAGCAACCAATCCAACAGCGGGCGTGCTGTGTGCTCACTTCCTTCTGTCCCCACGTGGGATGGGCGCCGTGGGGAGGCGGACACGGGGTGCGGGGGGGCAGGAGGGAGAGCTAGACAGACAGACGGACACGGTTGTGGATGAGGCTTTTAATCTGGGCTTAGCCAGGTACAGCATCTGGGCCATCCCAGGCCTGGGGCTGGCAACGTGCCGGGAAGGAACTTCGGTAGAGAGGTGGGAAGTGAAAGCGCAGGGAGGCCGCAGCCCTCCAGAGGGGAATTCTAAAACAGACGGTTGAAGGTGAGGCCTTTGAAAAACAATGGGAACATCACCACCCAAAGAGGGACTGAGGTGGCTGGAGGAACCAGATCCGCCTCTGCACTCTGCACTGAGGCCTGAAGGTCCCGCATGGATGTCAGGAGAGCAGCGTGAGCCTGTGGAGCCTCTGCTCACTTCCTGCTCAGAAAGCCAGAAGAGAGCCCGGGCAGGTCGCCAGGGCACCCGACCCTCACCAAGTGGCCATCAGGACTGGGGTGAGAGGACAGAGGAAGGACACTCTGTCCCCAAACCCTGCCCTTGTATCCTGACAGCCCTAGGACTTGGAGGCGTCAGGATAAAACACAGACTCAAGGCTCCTGGATTGATAATGTGGAGGGCTTGGGCCGGGCACGGTGGCTCACACCTGTAGTTCCAGCGCTTTGGGAGGCCCAGGTGGAAAGATCACTTGAGCCTAGGAGTTCAAGACCAGCCTGGACAATATAGTGAGACCCTGTCTCTACCAAAAAAAAAAAAAGCCAGGTGTGGTGGTGTGCACCTGTGGTCCCAGCTATTCAGGAGGCTGAGGCAGGAGGATCACTTGAACCCAGGAGGTTGAGGGTGCAGTGAGTCATGATCACGCCACTGCACTCCAGTCTGGGTGGCAGCGCAAGACCCTGTCTCAAAAAAAAAAAAAAATGTGGAGGGCTCTAGGACAGCCATTCTGGCCCCAGAGCCCTACCTCCTGCTCTGGAATGCAGCTGTCCCTTCCCGTCCAGGGTGTGAGGGCTCAGGACCTGGGTGGATGTGCCGTGATGGGCCTCCAGGCCCCAGCCCCGCCATCACTGGGCTGAACTCCCAGCGGCCTGTACCCAGAGAATGGTGCGGGTTCGGCTATCCTCCCACGAGAACAGGGGCTCATAGCCAAAATGGCGCTGAGCCTTGTCAGTGCTGACAGTAAAGGTGGTGTTGGCCACGGCCAGCGTGTAGGGGTTCAGCAGGGGCGCGTAGAGCACCAGCGGCCGCAGCAGCCACTGCAGCAGGGCATTGAGGGCAGCGAGGAACACCAGCAGCCAGTAGGGCAGCAGTGGGCGGGCACCCACCAGCTGCAGTCCACAGGGGCCCAGGAATTCCATGTTGAAGTCCTCGTAGCTCTTGTAGGGCGATCCGTCGTAGCAGAAGTACACCTGGCCGCCCATCAGGGCTGCCCGCCGCTCCAGTTCCCGGGCTGCCAGCACATGCATCCAGGCCACATTGCCTGCCGGTGGCAGAAGAGAGGCAGACACACCCCTGAGCGCCCTTGTGACACCACATCAAGGCTGCTCTCCTGGGCCACCCCCTCTTTGGGTCCAGGTAGTTGCCACCCACATCCCCACAGCAGCCTGGGAAAGGCTGCCTTTTCCCTCGCCCTGGTAGTCACTTGCTCTCCTGGGCCCGCCTGCATCTGCAAAGAACCTGGGGAGAGGATGGAGAAGCCAGGACTTGTGGAGTGGGCCCTGAGGGGTTTGGGGACTGCAGGATGGAGCGGCAGGTGACATTATTCCCTGTGTAGATGCTACTCCCTTTATTAGTTTTCGAGATAGGGTCTTTCTCTGTTGCCCAGGCTGGAGTCCAGTTGGTGTGGTCATAGCTCACTGTAGCCTCCAACTCTTGGGCTCAGGCCGTCCTCCCACCTCAGCCTCCCAAAGTGCTGGGATTATAGGTGTGAGCCACTGAACCCAGCCCTTTTAGTGCTGTGTAGACACTGTCCCTCTCCTCTCCTCTCCTGGGGAATGGCTGCTCCCACAGCTGCAATCTTTGTAGCCTATGATACACTTTTTAATGTCCCAACTTGGCATGGATCCTGTATTCCCTGCAGGCTGTGTAGACACATAATCACAGGCTTTCCCCACATGATCCTGTATTCTCTGCAGGCTGTGTAGACACATAATCACAGGCTTTCCCCACATAATCACAGTCTACCTTGGCCCATGTATAGACCACATTTTTCTAGTCAGAGTCCACACTTCTCTCCCAGGGTCATGTGGGTTCCGGCCCCTTCTAGAGCAAGTCCTCCTGTCATATTCTCAGCCTCCCCCTGCCTAGCCCAGTCCTCACCCACATAGACCCGGCCATGCTCCACAGAGGCCGGGATGGCCCGGAAGAGCCAACCTCCCAGGCGCAGACCCTGGCGGTAGAAGTCCCTCATGATCTGGTGGCCTTCACCGTAGATGCCCGTGGGACGAAGGGCACACGTCACCAGGGGCAGCCCCCCATGGACCTGGTGGCAAAGGCAGGTGCTGCTGAGACCTGAGACCTGACAGCTCGCTCTCAGCCCCAGCCTCCTTGGGCTGGCGGGGTAAGGGGGTGTGCAGGGCAGGAGCCCCATCTCTGCGCCTCCTATTTCTGGGCTCACCTCCCTCCCATTGGCCTCTAGGACCAGCCGCTCAGCCAGGGCCTTGCTGCAGGGATAGGGGTGCCTGTGCACTGCTTCGTACAGGGTGTCTTCGTTGCCCCTGGCGGGAGGAGAAGGAAGACTCAATGCTGAGGGAAATGGGCTCCTAGAGGACAGGAGGGCCTGCCGCTCACCTGTAGAAGGGGTGACCTTTGGTGTTAGGCCCCACGACTTCCATGCTGCTGGTGTAGACCAGGAACCGTGTTCCAGTCTGCACACAAGCTTCAATCACGTTCCGGGTGCCTGGCAGAGGAGGGGGTGTATCCAGGCTGCAGCTTCTTCCCTGTCTGCATCTTCCTCCTCCCCATCCCAGGTCCAGGGAAAACCACAACAGGTCAGGGGAGGTGGGGGCAGGGCTGTCAATAGGACAGCTTGTCCCAGGGGAGTCACAGGAGGTCAAGGCCAAAGACAGAGTAGGGAACAAACAAGCAAGATGGCCAGGAGTATCCAGGGCTCCTCACCCTGCACGTTGACCTCATGGATGGTCTCAGGACTGGCCCTGCCAAACACGTCTACCAGCCCAGCCGTGTGGATGACCACATGGGCTCTGGCCACAGCTGCTGCCACCTCATGGGCCTCGGTCACGTCCCCCTGGATGGCAGTCACCCTCACAGGCCCTGGCCGGGGTTGGAGGACACAGGCCATGTCAGAGCTGGGGCCAGAGGCCAGAAACTGGGTTCATCTTCCACCCTGGAGTCACGTTCCCAATGTGACTCACTCGTCCCATCCATGTGGACAGAAAGCAGCATCATCTGTTCCACTGCAGGGGTGGGGATCCCAGCTTTGGAAGGGATGGGGAAGCATCCACACCCTCTCCGCCACAAGCTCCCCCAACACGAACCTGTCTTCAGCTCCTCCAGCCAGGGACCCAGGTGTCGGTCAAAGACCCGCAGCTCCCCGAGTCGGGGCTCCCGCTGCAGCAGCATTCGCACCACGTGCTCTCCCAGGAAGCCGCAGCCCCCTGTGACCAGGTACACCAGCTTCTGGGCCTGTGCAGAGTCGGCCATGCCCGGCTGGGGAAGAGACCTTGGCTCACCCAGGGACTGGCTGCCACCTGCCGCAACCACCTGTTACTGCTGGAGGTGCCCTGGAGCACTGACGAGGCTGGCGTTTGGGGGGAGGGCAGAGCTGATCCTGGGAGCTGCAGCAACCAGGCCACCAGCCATCTGCCCCTGCTGATAGCTGAGTTATGGAGAGAGGGACGGGCTTGGGGTACAGGAAGGGGTCAGGGTTTGGGGAGAGAGGTCTAAGGGCAGTAAAAGGGTGGGGAGGCCGGGAGTTGAGAGAGGTGGAGAGAAGGTTACAGGAAGGCGGGAAGGGCTGGATGGAGGGAAAGGCCACCTGGGTGGGCACTGGCAGCACCTCTGCCTACCTGCAGCCGCTGTCCCAGGGTGCCCAGACTGACCTGGAGGGGCCCTCTTCTTTCGTCCAGGGCTGGCCAGCCCACACACCGTCCCCTTCCGCTGGCTCCTCCTTCTCCCTCCTGCCCCATTCCAGGAACAGAGACCCGCCCAGCCACAACCCCCACCACTCTTGCCCTAAGGCGCCCCCTGGCGGCCGCTCGGTGCTCCACTGGCACCAGGGTCCAGCAGAGAACTTGGGGGTATGAAGCTGGAACTTGCTGAGTGGGCTAAGGGGTCCGGGGCTGTGGGTGGAGCCAGCGGGTGACCTCATCCCACAGTGTGACCTCAGGCCTTCCCTCCTGCTGGGCTTCCCAGGAGGCCAGAGGCCCAGCTGCAGCTGTGGTTCTGGGAAGGGGAGGCCTGACCTTGGCACTGCCCTGGCGGGCACTGGTGGGAGATTCCTGGTGTGGGTGCGGCTGCGGCTGCCGCAGCCTGTCTAGGGGTCCAAACCAGTCTCGGGGCCTCCGCAGGTCTGGGTTGTTGCCTGAAGGCCCCTTTACCAGCCCCACACTTCAGGCACTCACTTTTCCCTCTCTTCATCTTGCCCAATGCTCCATGCCCTCCACCTCCAACCCCTCGCTCCTGCCCAAATACACTGACCAAGCACTTTTGTACAATAAAGTTTAATCACAATTATAAAAATGTGGCGTCAGGTTTGCGCTATTAACATATGTACAGTCCAGCCCAGCAGAAGGGGCCCACCCCGCCATCCTGGCCTGGCTGAGCCGGGGCGTGACACCAGGGTGGGAGGGTGACCCTCAGGGTCTGGCAGGAACAGATGAGGCAGGGTTCCAGGCACGGAGTCCCCAGGACTGGGGGTGCAGAGCCCCCCCAGGGGGAGAACATGGCCACTGCCCCAGAGACCCCTAAACTGGGGAGGGGTACACGCAGGGCATAAGGGGAAGTCCCCATTAACACAAAGCGAGAGGACTGTGCAGCCCCCAGGACAGAATCTGTACAGGCCGGCACCCCAGGTTTCCACAGGAAACAGCTGCTGGCTGCTACAAAACATTTACAGCTTCTTCTCCGCAAAGAAAAACAATCAGGGGGTGGTGGGCAGGGGCGACAGGAGAGGCAGAAGCTGCCTCCAGGGACTGAGGCTCCCTCGCTGGGCTTGGGGGCCCCCAACCCCACGCTTGGAGATGGGGGCATGTGGGCCCTGCTGAGCCCACTAAGGCTGGGGGGTGTTGGGAGCTCAGGGTACCAGGGGGAATAAATAGGGGTGTGGGCACCCGTCCTGCCCCACCTCAGTTTAGGGAGCCCCGGCAGCTCTCCGTGCCGCACAGACACGGGATCTTGTTGTCTTCCAGGGGGAACTTGTAGTCATAGGTGATCTCCTCGTCCACGCCGATAGGCTGCTTGGAGTAGATCACAATCTTCTTCTGGGACTCGATGGTGATGACCTTGGCGTAGCAATTGGGCTGCGGAGGGAAGGGCATGTGAGCCGTGGCCACCCCCACCAACCCCCGAACTCCTGCCCCAGCCAGCCCCTGACGCACCGTGCAGCAGTGGTTGATGAACCTGGCCAGGTTGCCACACTTGGTGGCATCGATGATGGTGTCATGGTCCACCCGGAACAGGTAGCTGCTGCCAATGCCCTCTTGGACGTAGCGCTTCTCCCGCATGTCGGCCACCATCTGCCAGGGTGAGATGCGATGGTCAGGGAAGAGCCCCCCACTTCCTGTCCCTGAGCACACCTGCCAGCCAGCACCCCAGGTCCATGCCCACCAGGCCTGGAGCTGCAGCTCTGCCTCCGGCTCCCGCTAACCCGGCACTGACTCTCTTGACTCTGCTTCTAGGAGCCCTCCCTCTTTGGGGCAGCATACTAAGCCTTGGGTGGCCATTCTAAGTCACCCGCAGGGGACTCCAGGGAAATCTGCATCGGGAAGGAGAGCCACTGGCTCCTTCCAGAATCTGCCTGATCACAGTGGGGTCCCCGGACTGCTGGGGCAAGTCTGGGGCTGGGACAGCTCCTGAAATGACAGTGGCCATGTCACCAATGGCACCCTGCTCATCTCTCCTCCCTGGACCTCTCTCCAAAACAGGGATCTGTTGGCTGCCACCGGCCAATGCAAACAGCAGGCCGCCCATGTTAGGCCCCGCACCCCTGTGAGGAGCAACCCTTACTTCCCAGAAGACAGTGAGGAGCCTCTGCGTGCCCTCCTCGGGTGACCTCACTCCCTTCCAGAGCCTCAGCCGCCAGCTATGTGGTGGGGACTCCTCCCAAACTTCCATTTCCAGCCAAAAGCCACCTCGGTGGAGCTGCTGGGCGTCGTCCCCTAGATGTCCCTGGGGCATTGCAACCCCACATGTCCAGGCTGGAGCTCCTCTTGACCACGTATCTGTTCTTCCTCCTCACTCCCAGCTATACCATACTCCCAGCGGCTAAGAGCAGCACCGAGGGCCTCCTATCCCCCTCACCCTCTCACTGCTGAGCTCAGCCAACCACCTTCCACCTTCTCTGTCACCTCTGCTGCCACTGCTTGGGTCGGGCCACCCTTGCCTTTGCCTGGACACTGGTGTCAGCCTAGACAGGGAGCTCACTAGCCACGGGGCCCTCTCCTGTGGAAGGCTCCGGGACTTTCCTCCTCTCTTGCCACAGGCCCGAGTGGATTCACAGGCTCCCAAGCCCGTGCAGTCTGGGCTCCCTGTCCCCTCCAGCCTCCAGCTAGATGTCGCTGCCACTGGCCCTGGTTTCTTTTTTTTTCTTGAGACGGAGTTTTGCTTTGTCACCCCGGCTGGAGTACAATGGCAAGATCTTGGCTCACTGCAACCTCTGTCTCCCACATCCAAGCGATTCTCCTGCCTCAGGCTCCCTAGTAGCTGGGATTACAGGCGCCCGCCACCACGCCCGGTTAATTTTTGTATTTTTAGTAGAGATGGGGTTTTACCATGTTGGCCAGGCTGGTCTCACACTGCTGACCTCAGGCGATCCACCTGCCTCGGCCTCCCAAGGGATTGGGATTACAGGCGTGAGCCATCGACCCCAGCCATGGTCCTGGTTTCTAATGAGCCAAGCTGACCTCCATACTCTAACAAGACAACCCTGTCTCCAGGCCTGTGCACGTGGTGTCTCGCAACCAAGCACACACACAATGCCACTCGCCTGGACCTGCGAGCTCCTTTCAGCTTTGCTCACGCACCATGGTCTCCAGGAGGTCTTAGGCCCCCCAGGTGTGTGTTCCCATGGCCCAACTCCCCAGATCTTGTGAATACCAAATGCCATCCTTTTGGCTTTTGTTTTTTCTAGAGACAAGGTCTCGCCCTGTTGCCCAGGCTGGAGTGCAGTGGTGCAGTCTTGGCTCACGGCAGCCTCCACCTTGTGGTCTCAGGTGATCCTCACACCTCAGCTTCCTGGGTAGCTGGGACCACAAACATGCACCGCCACGCCTGGCTAGCTTTTGTATTTTTTGCAGAAACGGGGTCTGGCAATATTGCTCAGGCTGGAACACCATCCTTTTGTGTGGATACTCGTTCAGTGCCTGAGCCTCCTGCTTCCCAGGCCCTTTGAAAGGGAGCAGCACTTGGACGGACACGATGGCTCACACCTGTAATCCCAGCACTTTGAAAGGCCGAGGCAGGCAGATCACAAGGTCAGGAAGTCAAGACCATCCTGGCCAACATGGTGAAATCCCGTTTCTACTAAAAATACAAAAATTAGCTGCACATGGTACACGTCTGTAGTCCCAGCTACTCAGCAGGCTGAGGCAGGAGAATTGCTTGAACCCAGGAGGCACAGGTTGCAGTGAGCCAAGATCGCGCCACTGCACTCCAGCCTGGCAACAGAGAGAGACTATGTCTCAAAAAAAAAAAAAAAAAAAAAAAAGGGAGCAGTGCCATCAGCCGTGCCTCCTGCTGCACCACTGACACCTGCTGCTGCCCACACTGGAGGGAGGCTGGTCTCACTGGCTAGGTACCGGGGCTAGGGGGTGTGCGAGGCTTTAACCAGGACAAACGGCATGTGTGTGAGCCCCCAAGCTGTCTTGTTGCATCAGAAGCGAGGGCAGGGCTGGGAGTGCAATCTCACCTGACGGATGTTCTGACCCACATATTCAATGACCATCTCGTCAGCAGCAATGGGTTCCATGGCAAACAGACCCCACTCGTGGATCCTGCTCCGGCCAAATCGGAGCTTCTTCTTCCGGAACTGGGGTGCAGAAGGGAGACTCAACTGCCAGACGCCTGCCACACCCCAGACCCTCCCTCTTCCCACAGACTTCCTGGGCAGAGAGCATTCTGGCCGCTTACCCCCCATCTCCACCTGAGGGAGCAACAGGAGCCTGCTGGGTGGTCCCCTGGCCTCTGCCCCTTCCTGCCCCACTCTACCCCACCCAGGCCCTCCCGCAGCTGGGTCTCACCTTGAGCTGGTTGAGTTTCAGCAGGTCACTGTCCATGATGGCGGAGGTACCGATGGCGCTCAGCAGCCGCCTTTGCTCGGACCGGCGCTCGGATAGCACGCGGTTCGTCCCCTGTGAGATGCAGGGCAGGGAGGAGGTGAGCAGGGCAGAAAAGTGAGTGGCGGGAGGAGCACGCGGCGGCGGGGTCGGGGTCGGGCCCACCTGAGTGTCCACGCCCTCCAGCTGCCGGGCTGAGACTGGGCACACATCCAGGTACTTGTCCTTCTCCTTCTTGCTGATGGGGTAGTAGCCTTCGCTACGGGCCGAGCCTGTCTGGTGCTCCCGGGGCCCATCCTGGGGCCGCCGCTTGCGTTTTGGGGTGGTCAGGTTGGTGAGTGCGGGGAGTTAAGGAAGAGAACAGCTCCTCTCTGGCCACCCGCGTCCCAGCCAAAGGAGAGGGCGGGGCCCACGCCGCAGAACATACTCAGGTGAGGGAGAGGGGAGGAAGCCCCAGCCCCACGGTTCCTGCCGGAAGTGCTTTGGAAGGCAGAAGAGGCACCAGGCGGAGAGAAAAAGATGGCTTGGAGCCAGAGGGGAGGCAGAGTCGGGGACAGATGCAGGTGCCAGGAGGGGTCGGAGGAGGACCCAAGCCCATGTGTCCCGGGGAAGGCCGCCAGCCCCAGCGCCCACGCTCAGGATATTTGTGTGATGAACCCAGTGGGTGTCGTTGAGCCAGTCGGCCCCGCTCGTCTGCTGCAGCAGCCGCTCATACGTGAGCCGCAGGTAACTCATGTCCTCTGAGTCCAGGCCCGAGTTCCAAATGTCGTACAGGATGGTCATCTGTTCAAACTCACTGCGCGGCTCATAGGCGCGGGGCGGCCGTGGCGGGGGTGGGGGCGGCGGGCGGCGGCGCCGCGCGTGGGAGCGGAGGCTGCGCCTCCGGAGGGCGCCCTCCCCATCACTGCTGCTGCTGCTGTCAGAGGACTCCTCCTCCTCCTCCTCCCCCTCTTCCTCCTCCTCCTCCTCTTCGCCCTCCTCCCGCTGCTGCTGCAGTTGCTGCGGCTTGGGCTCCTCCGCCTCAGCCACCACCACCTCGGGGGCCTCCAGGACCTCATCGGCTGGGGAACTGAAGAGGGCGGCGGGTGCAGGCACTGGCTCTGGGGGCCGCGGGGCCAGCGCCGGTGCTGTGGGCTTGACGGCCAGGGCGTAGTTGTGCTCCAGAAGGATGTGGCTGAGCAGGGGCCCGGGGCGCTCAGCCTCGTCCGATGTTTCTGTGGCCTCCGAGTCGTCAACAGCAGGCAGGGAAGGCAGCCCCCGCCGGGCAGGGGTCAGGGCCAGGTCAGCCAGGACCGCCAGGTCCACCTCTGTCCCTGGCTCAGCCTCCTCTTCCTCTGTGGCGCGACCTCGGCCTCCAGCCCGGCTCCGGCTTCCTCGGGACACCTCCTCTGGCCAACTCTTGACCAAAGATGCATGGTCCAGGGGCAGGTTGCGGATGGTCCGCTCCACGCCCCGGGGGGCCTTGCGGGAGGCTGGGCTGGGAGACTTGGCCTGCGGCGGTGTGGCTGGAGGGGGCTCTGGGGCTGGCACCACCTCAATGGCAGAGAAGGAGACAGTTTTCCGGCGTTTCTTGGGTGGGGGCAGGAGGGGGATGGGAGAAGAGGGACGCTCGTCGGGGCATGGGGTGGGGGCCGGGGGCCCAGCAGGTGGTTCTGGGGGAGGTGGGGGCACACTGGGGGGCAGCTCCTCCGTGGGGCCTGGGAAGGAAGCACACAGGAAGGAAAGGAGGTCAGGGTGACCCAGGCTCAGCTTCCCTGGCCGCCCATGACCATAGGCCGTGTGCTCTCCCCCTCTTCCACCCAGGAACCTCGGGGGGCAGACGCCCTGGCGTCAGCCCCACATCCCAACAAGATGAACTCCCTTGATGAGAGGGGGTTTCCTACCCATTCGTTCCCACTGTGACACGTGTGGGGTACACACACACCTTCCATGTCCTCCCGGAGCCACAGTCCAACGGGGGACACCACCAAAACATAAGCTGTAGCCACGCTGAGAAGGGCGGCACCACTCGCCCTGGACTCTGCTTTCCTACCCAGACTGGCAGGACAGCCCTGTGCCCAGGCCCCAGCCACGTCCCATGCCAAGGACCCAGTCAGCCACATTTCAGCTAAAACATCCATTACAGGCCAGGCGCGGTGGCTCAAGCCTGTAATCCCAGCACTTTGGGAGGCCGAGACGGGCAGATCACGAGGTCAGGAGATCGAGACCATCCTGGCTAACATGGTGAAACCCTGTCTCTACTAAAAAATACAAAAACAACTAGCCGGGCGAGGTGGCGGGCGCCTGTAGTCCCAGCTACTCGGGAGGCTGAGGCAGGAGAATGGTGTAAACCCAGGAGGCGGAGCTTGCAGTGAGCTGAGATCCGGCCACTGCACTCCAGCCTGGGCGACAGAGCGAGACTCCGTCTCAAAAAAAAAAAAAAAAAAAAAAAAAAAAAAAAAAAATCCATTACCTCCACCATAAACAATATTCTCAGTTTAGAGAGGCAAACACGATACAACCTAAAAAGCAGCATCTCTGTATTAAAATATTTTTGAAACTTGCCTTCCTCCCCATCCCCTACAGAACTGGAACATGCCCTGGGGGGAGGGGCAGGAAACAGCCCTGCTAGAGAAGTGGGGCTGGAGCGGAGATCCCAGGATGCGGGTAGCTGGGGAGGGAACACATTGGCTCCAAGCTGGGGGTGCTGCCTCCCCAAAGCACCCCCGGGACGGGGAGTGGCATCCTCCCTTGGCCGCCATCCCTGGGAAAGCCTGCATGAGGCTCTCTGAGCCAGCCCAATGGATCTTGTGCCTAACACCAATCACACCTCTTACGTAGAGTAATTCATGTAATCCTCACAACAGCTCAAAGAGGTTCCTATCTTTTTTTTCCCCGAGATGGAGTCTCGCCCTGTTGCCAGGTGGGAGTGCAGTGGCTGGATCTCGGCTCACTGCAACCTCCGCCTCCCAGGTTCAAGCGATTCTCCCGCCTCAGCCTCCCAAGTAGCTGGACTACAGGCATGTGCCACCACACCCAGCTAATTTTTGTATTTTTAGTAGAGTTTTATCATGTTGGCCAGGATGGTCTCGATCTCTTGACCTCCTGCTCTGCCCGCCTTGGCCTCCCAAAGTGCTGGGATTACAGGCGCGAGCCACCGCACCCAGCAGAGGGTCCTATCTTACAGACAGGGAAACTGAGGCACAGAGATGTGGTCACAGTTACCAGATGACAGAAAACAAGCTCTGCTCCCAGGCCATGTGGGTTGAGCTCATGCTGTGAACTGCAGCCCAAGGACTCACTGGCTTCACAACTGGCTTCCCCACTCAGTGCCAACAGGGCCCAGCACCAGGCCCAGCCCTAGAAGGCAGCGATTCACCTGAGTCCACCACACTCCCAACCCTGGCGCCCTGAGCCAGGCCCTTGGCTGCACCTTAGGCTCTGGACACCCGCTGGGGTCTCAGCCTGTGGCAGCAACCCACTCCAGGAAGCTAGCAAGGACCCAGATTGGCCCAGGTCTCCTTTCACCTTCCTCCCCACCACGCTGGGGCAGCGCCCCCAACGGACCACCTCGAGCTTCAGCCTGCATGTCCTCGGGAAGCCTTGCTTGAAGGAGAACACACTCCTTCACCAGCACAGCTGCTACACACACACATCCCTCTGCGACTGTCCCGAAGGAAACTTGCCCATCCCTTTTATTTAGGAGACAACTTTCGGGGGCACCTGCCCAGTCAATACGACTCCCACCACCTTCCTCTGAGAACTACTCTACTGCCACGCTCAGGTCCATGGGGCGAGTCCCAGAAGCCAGTTCCTACTGCATAATCTGCCCCTACCCAGGGCCATCACTAAGACGGTGGTGACTGAAACTGGTTCCGATTATTAGAAACTCAGTGAACTGGCTGGGTGAGGGGGCTAACGTCTGTAATCCCAGCACTTTGGAAGGCCAAGGTGGGTGGATCATGAGGTCAAGACATCGAGACCATCCTGACCAACATGGTGAAATCCTGTCTCCACTAAAAATACAAAAATTAGCTGGGCGTGGTGGCGTGTGCCTTAGTCCCAGCTATTTAGGAGGCTGAGGCAGGAGAATCACTTGAACCTGGGAGGCTGAGAATTCAGTGAGTCGAGATGGCACCACTGCACTCCAGCCTGGCGATAAAGCAAGACTCTGTCTCCAAAAAAAAAAAAAAAAAAAAGGAAAGAAATTCAGTGAGTCTTCACTAAGGACCCCTTGCTCGGAGCCATGGACTTCACGATCACGCCTGTTTACCTGGATTCTTGCATCTCCAGTGATCCCCTTCAATCAACCTCAGCTCCCCTCAAACAGCCACACATCTGGCCTTGTCAACCCCCAGAATGGCTCCCCCTTGAAGATTCCCCATCCTCTCCAACATTCCCCACTGTCCATTCAGTCCGCCCCACTGCACCTTCAACTTCCCATTCCTCAGTTTCCCTCTAGCACATCACCCTCTTCCTAAGTTAACTTCCTCCTCCACCCTGCCCAGACCGCAGGGCTTTGCCCTCTCCTGTCCCGGCACCTTCCACAGCCCCAGGTCCTCATCCTTCCACCACCTCTACCCTGTGGAGCCAGCCAGCAGCCTCCTCTCCCCTCATCCCCAGGCCCCAGCTCTGGCAGAGCCTTCCAGCACCGGGAGGCCCAGGCAAGAGGCTCGCTCTGTCTCCAGGCTACAGTGTAGTGGCACAATCACTGTTTACTGCAGCCTCCTCAACCTCCTAGGCTCAAGCAATCCTCCTGACTCAGCCTTCCCAGGCTGGGACCACAGGCTCATGCCACTAGGCCCGGCTTCTTTTTTGTTGTTGTTGTTAGCCAGACTGGTCTCGAACTTCTGGGCTCAAGAGATTCTCCTGCCTCGGCCTCCCAAAGTGCTGGGATTACATGTGTGAGCCACCGCTCCCAGACTGGAGCAACTTTCATCCTCATTTCTCCACTTTCCAAGGTTCTTACTCCACCCTTCCGCTCACACTCCTACAGCACAGGGTTAAAAGAGGCCTCAGGCACAATACCCCCATCTTCCTGCCTCCCCACTGAAGGGTATACCTGCATCAGATCTGGAGGCTACTCCTCCGCCTCCCCAAGAAGGCCATGCCAGCAAGCAGTCCTCTCTCCCGGCGCATCTACCTGGCCCTGCTTCCCTTCAGTGGAACACGCCCAAGCCTCACCTACTTGGAAAAGCTAACCCCTCCCTCAACCCTGCCCTCTCTTCTTGCTCTCTCTCCAACTCTGGCTGGGTAACGTTGAGCTTATTCCTGCACCTCACTAAGCCTTGAAGCCCTCATCTACAAAATGGGAATCATAGGGAGGTTGTGGGGCAAGCGCAGTGGCTCACACCTATAATCCCAGTACTTTGGGAGGCCAAGGTGGGCTGATAACTTGAAGTCAGGAGTTTGAGACCAGCCTGGGCAACATGGTGAGACCTGTCTCAACTAAAAATACAAAAATTAGCCAGGCGTGGCAGCGTGCACCTGTAATCCCACTGCTTGGGAAGGTGAGGCAGGACAATTGCATGAAACTGGGAAGCAGAGGTTGCAGTGAGCTGAGGTTGCATCACTGCATCACTGCACTCCTGCCTGGGTAACACAATGAGGCTCCGTCTCAGGGAAAAAAAAAAAAAAAAAAAAAGGAGGTTGTGGGGATTGGGGATTCAATGAATTGTCAACATGCTATGCCCAGAGCCTGGCACACATAGGTACCTGACACATGGGAGCTGATGTCACAACCCCCAACTCTCCTTTTTTTTTTTTTTGAGACAAAGTCTTGCTGTCACCCAGGCTGGAGTGCAGTGGTACGATCTCAGCTCACTGCAGCCTCCACCTCCCAGGTTCAGGTGATTCTCCTGCCTCAGGCTCCTGAGCAGCTAGGATTACAGGTGCCTGCCAGCACACACGACAAATTTTTTTTTTTTTTTTTTTTTTGAGACAGTCTCACTCTGTCACCAGGCTGGAGTACAGTGGCACAATCGCGGCTCACTGCAACCTCCGCTTCCCAGGTTCAAGCGATTCTCCTGCCTCAGTCTCCCAAGTAGCTGGGATTACAGGTGTGCACCACTACGCCCAGCTAGTTTTTGTATTTTTAGTAGAGATGGGGTTTCACCATGTTGGTGTTGGCCAGAATGGTCTTGATCTCTTGACCTTGTGATCAGCCTGCCTCAGCCTCCCAAAGTGCTAGGATTACAGGCATGAGCCATTGCACCCAGCCCAATTTTTGTATTTTTAGTTGTGACAAGGTTTCACCATGTTGGCTAGACTAGTCTCGAACTCCTGACCTCAAGTGATATGCCCACCTCAGCCTCCCAAAGTGCTAGGATTACAGGTGTGAGCCACTGCCCCTGGCCCCAACTCTCCTTTTTATCTCAGCAACAATGGTCCACCCTTCCAGAAAACTCCGCTCCCCTCATTCCTTAACACCCTGTAACTTGGCTTCAGTCTGAACCACTCAACTGAAACTGATAAGGTCACCAATGACCTCGTAACTGTCAAATCCAACAGATACTGCCTATCTCAGCCTTGCTGGTGGTCTGGTGATACAAGGCCACTCCCTCCTTTGCAGAACCTCTCCACTACCTGCTTCCCTTCTCGCCTCTGGTCACCCCTCTCAGCCTCCTCAGGCCCTGCTTGCCTACTGCTCCCAGAGGACGGGAAGGCTCTGCCTTTTCTCTCCCTCCACTCGCCTACCTGGGTCTGCAAGTGAATTCACTGCTGTACTTCCAAGACCTAAGCATCGATCTCATATCCGGCCTACCATTCTTTCCAGACCCCAGAACCATGGATCCAACGGCCACTGTTTCCACCGGGAAGCCCCAGGGGCATCTAAAACGCTACCCCAACTACACTCATCAGTTTTCTTCCTAATCCTGATTTTCTTCCCGAGTTTCTTTTCCGGGAGAAGTTTAACCAAGTCATCCTACCTCCTAAATTTCCCTCCAATCCTCACCCCCATTTCTACTCCACTCTTCTGCCACATTAGAACCCCTCGGCTTTGGTTCATGCCATTAAAGCTCACCAGAATCCTTTCAAACCTCATGTCACCCACCTCCTTCCCCCCCTCTTCCAAATCTCTCCTCCTCCTGCTAGAATGGGCTTTCTGAAATGCAGATATGGTGAGCCCCTCTCCTTCCTGCTCTGATGAGAATGGAAGAGGACTAAGAGCCATGCCTTCTGACCTGCCGGTGACCCCATAGGCCCTTCTGCTACCCAGTGGGCCCAGGAGAGGTTGGAGAGTCATCTGAGGTGTAATGAGAGCCTCAACACCCCTCTCACGGAGTCTGGAGCTTAGTCGAGTGCATCAGTGTGAGGAGGTCTTCCTGTGGGCGCTGCCTATCTCAGACCATGGATTCTCAACAACATGCAACTGGGAGACCCCAGGAAGGCCACATACATCTTCACGGCACATCTTGTTTTTGAGATGGGAGTCTCACTCTGTCACTCAGGCTGGAATGCAGTGGCATGATCTCCGCTCACTGCAACCTCCACCTCCCGGGTTCAAGCGATTCTCGTGCCTCCACCTCCCAAGTAGCTGGGACTACAGGCACACACCACCAAACCTGGCTAATTTTTGTATTTTTTGGTAGAGATGTGGTTTCACTATGTTGACCAGGCTGGTCTCGAACTCCTAACCTCAAGTGATGTGCCTGCCTCGGCCTCCTAAAGTTCATAGCACATCTTGAACACTGACTTATTTGATCCATCCTTGTCCAATCTACCTAAATCCAAGCTACCACCACAATTCGCCTTGTATTCTACAACAGCCACTTAAGAGGCGCCCTACTTCCACTGTGGCCCCTTTCCAAGCTTTCTCTGCACTACATTTTTTTGAAACACACATATGACCATGTCATTCCTCTGATGGCTTTCTACTTCAAAATAAAGGCCAAATTCCTGACAATGGCTGGCCTATACGTCTGCTGGGCCCAACCCTCACTCACCTCTCCAGTTTCAGCCACCCCACCACCTCCTTGTGCTCAACCCTCTGGAGGGTCGGCTTTCTTCCCCAGGTCTTCGAACCCGCTGCTTCCCCTGCTGGAGGGCCTTGGCACATGCTAAGCCAGCTGTGCTGCCTGCTTTGCCCAGACTTCAGCTCAGCAGTACCTCAGTCGGAAGCCCTCCTCCTTCTGCAGGTGTGCTCCGGCTGGCTGCCCTGCACTTCTTCCTGGTGCTTCTCATGGTTTGTAACCACAGGTTTTCCTAGGTATTCTTTTTTTTTTTTTGAGACAGGGTCTCGCTCTGCCACCCAGGCTGGAGTGCAGTGGTGTGTGATCTTGGCTCACTACAACCTCTGCCTCCTGGGCTCAAGCGATCTTCCCACCTCAGCTTCCCAAGCAGCTGGGATCACAAGCGTGTGCCACCATGCCTGGCTAATTTTTGTAGAGACAGGGTTTCACCATGTTGCCCAGGCTGGTCTTTTTTTTTTTCTTTTTTGAGACAGAGTCTCGCTCTGTTGCCCAGGCTGGAGTGCAGTGGAGCAATCTCAGCTCATTGCAAGCTCTGCCTCCAAGTTTCACGCCATTCTCCTGCCTCAGCCTCCCAAGTAGCTGGGACTACAGGCGCCCACCATCACGCCCGGCTAATTTTTTTGTATTTTTTAATAGAGACAGGGTTTCACCGTGTTAGCCAGGATGGTCTCGATCTCCTGACTTCGTGATCCGCCTGTCTCGGCCTCCCAAAGTGCTGAGATTACAGGCGTGAACCACCATGCCCAGCCTATGTATTTCTTACTCAATGAAGATGTCTTTCTCTATAGACTGTAAGCTTGATGAGAGTGAGAACGCTGCCTGCAAGGCTCAAGATCCCATCCCCTGCACCTACTGTTTGGCTGCAATGAGCACTCAATAAATACCTACTGCTTGAAAAAGCGGTTCCCACAGCAGGCTAAGCTATGCCAACGTGCTAGAGTATAACAACAAATCCACAAAGGAAAGCAGCTAGAACCAAGTTCTGTGTTAATGTTCATACTTGTTTTCTACCTATTTGCCCATTTAATCACCTGCACTTATTCACTACTCACTGAAGAACAGGCTTAAGAAAAATTAGGAGGAAGAACTTACTCAATTGGGCACTTTCTCGTTAATTTACTTGACAGGAGACCAACCCATTTTACTTTAGTAGCCAGCTTATCCTGGGGTTCTGTAAACCACCATGACAGTGCAGTTTGAGTGTGTCAGACAATGTCTCCAGAAGGGAATGACAGGAGATGGTGAAATTTCTTTGTATGTTTTTCTTTTCTTTTTTTTTTTTTTTTGAGACGGAGTCTTGCTCTGTCACCCAGGCTGGAGTGCAGTGGCCGGATCTCAGCTCGCTGCAAGCTCCGCCTCCCGGGTTCACGCCATTCTCCTGCCTCAGCCTCCCGAGTAGCTGGGACTACAGGCGCCCGCCACCTCGCCCGGCTAGTTTTTCATATTTTTGAGTAGAGACGGGGTTTCACCGTGTTAGCCAGGATGGTCTCGATCTCCTGACCTCGTGATCCGCCCGTCTCGGCCTCCCAAAGTGCTGGGATTACAGGCTTGAGCCACCGCGCCCGGCCTCTTTGTATGTTTTTCTAATAAAGTCACACACTTGTACACAATAAATGCAAGCACCACTGTAGGCCAGGCGTGGTAGCTCAAGCCTGTAATCCCAGCACTTTGGGAGGCCGAGACGGGCAGATCACGAGGTCAGGAGATCGAGACCATCCTGGCTAACATGGTGAAACCTCGTCTCTACTAAAAAAAATACGAAAAACTAGCTGGGCACGGTGGCGGGCGCCTGTAGTCCCAGCTACTTGGGAGCCTGAGGCAGGAGAATGGCGTAAACCCGGGAGGAGGAGCTTGCAGTGAGCTGAGATCTGGCCACTGCTGCACCCCAGCCTGGGCGACAGAGCGAGACTCCGTCTCAAAAAAAAAAAAAAAAAGCACCACTGTTTTCTCTCTCTTTCTCACACACACACACACACACACACAGATCCAACCGACAGCCCTGTGGCACCTACCTGCAGGCCTTGCTGGAGATGCCTCCTGTTCGGGCAGGGGTGTGACTGGGGAGCCTGCAACCCTCTCTGGCGCTTGCACCTCCACAGGTGCTGGTGTGGGCACTGGGACTTCCCTGGGGGGCGGGGAGGCTGAGGAAAGGGCTGCTGGCCGCCCCTCTTCCTCTTCATCTTCAGAGGAGGACTCAGAGGATGAAGAGGACGAGGAGGACGAGGACGATGAGGAGGAGGAGGAGGAGGAGCTGGAAGAGCTGCTGCTCTCGGAGTCCGATGTGCTGTCATTTTCGCCATCTGAGTCAGCATACAGAGAACATTTGGAGGACGAATCGCTTTCCTCGTCCTCACCTGGAAATCCAGAAGGGGCAGTCAGGAGAGGTGGGCAGACCTCACTTGGTCAGCCGTGGGCTCCTCACTCACTCCCTGCTGTGGATGCTGGGCTCTGGGCTAGGGACAGGGAAGTCCAACAGACCAAGGAGCTGCATAAGCAAACCATTTTCACTGTGAGATAAACATCAGCACGTGGGGAGGATGCCAAAGGAAGCCCCAGACTCTGTCTAAAGAGGCCCAACAGGGAAGGTATCCTGGGGGACAAGGTGAACTCAAAGACAAGGAGTCCACTACGCAGACATGGGGACTACACAGGGATGTCCGAGGTCAGAGGAAGCAGAGACTTGGAGACTGGCAAGCAGGCTGCTCTGGCACTCGAACCTTCCCAAAGTGGGTCTTGGGACTCAGTCTGGATGAAGGACTGGGTGAAAAAGGATTCTGGGCTGAAAAGCTTAAAAAACACAACAGGTTCTATACTCTGAGACTGCTCGTGTATGGGAAGGGCTCAAAGAAACTGAAGAATTTCACAGTTTTTGAGGAACAGAATTGGGTAAGTTAGACTAGAAGGTGGTGGTGGCAGCTGGGAAGGGTACTGGAGGAGGGTGAGATGGAGCTGAACACAGCAGGGCCAGGAGATAAAAACGGCCCACAGTGTTGGGCTGGGGGGACACCCTGCGGAGAACAGGTTGTCAGGAAGGACCTTATGGAAGGAAGTCACAGGGTCAGGGGTGCATTTTAGGAAAGAGATTCTATAAGCAGTTTGGAAAATGAACTGGAATAGAGGGAGAAGGACAGAAACAGAGACAGGGAAATCAGTCAAGACTGCTGCAAGAGGCTGGGTGCAGTGGCTCACACCAGAAAGCCCAGCACTTTGGGAGGCCGAGGTGGGTGGATCATTTGAGGTCAGGAGTTCGAGACCAGCCTGGCCAACATGATAAAACCCCATCTCTACTAAAAATACAAAAATCAGCCAGGTGTGGTGGCTCACGCCTGTAATCCCAGCACTTTGGGAAGCTGAGTCAGGAAAATCGCTGGAACCAGGGAGGTGGAGGTTGCAGTGAGCCAAGATCACATCACTGCACTCCAGCCTGAGCAACAAAGCGAGACTCTGTCTCCAAAAAAAAAAAAAAAAATCCAGGTGTGGTGGCCCACGCCTGTAATCCCAGCACTTTGGGAGGCTGAGGTGGGTGGATCGCCTGAGGTCAGGAGTTCAAGACCAGCCTGGCCAACATAGTGAAACCCTGTCTCTACTAAAAATACAAAAAACTAGCTGGGTGTGGTGGCAGGTGCCTGTAATCCCAGCTACTAGGGAGGCTGAGGCAGGAGAATCGCTTGAACTCAGGAGGCGGAGGTTACAGTGAGCCGAGACTGCGCCATTGCACTCCAGCCTGGGCAACAAGAGTGAGACTCTCATTTAAAAAAAAAAAAAAAAAGATTCTTCCAGGCTGTCCTTTTGGACAGCTATGTCTCAGCAGAAGAGAAAGCAGGAGGGAGCATTTTGAGCATTGAGCTTATTGCTGTCAAGGGGCCAAGGGTTCCTAAGAATGTGGCCCAAACAGATGCCCTCACAGAGGGCAAAGGTGACCCACAAGCCCAGCAGGAAGGTCATGTGGGCTCAGAAAAGGGCTAGCCAAGCAACCGAACCCCTCCTCCGAGCCCAAAGTCGATTCCGCTGTCTGTGCTCACCATCCGACACCCCTGTCTCCTTCTTTGTGGTATCCACAGCTTCCTCTCGATCTTCATCTTCCTCATCTTCCTCGTCATCCTCCTCATCCTTAAGAAAAAGGACAAATGGGGACTAACAACAGGAAAGGGACAACTGGTCTTCCACCAGACACAGCTGCCTGGGCTCCAACCACAGAGATGCTGGCTACGGGGAAGCAGGCTTCAGCCGGGAGCCAGCGCCCAGGCCCTCACCTTCTCCGAGGAGGACTCCTGGGACGCCTCCTCCCCTTCACTGTCCAGAGCAAAGGATTTGCGGTGCTTGCCCTGGGTCTTGCCTCGTTCTTCGTCTCGCTTCGGGGGCTTGGTCCCCGGACGTCCAGGCTCTCCAGCCTCCTTCTCTCGCTCAGGGTCTAGGCCAGCAGAGTGGTAGTTGGGGAAATTTACCATCAACCACAAGATACTTGCCCTGCGCAATGGCTTTACAGACACTATTACCAATCTTCCTGATGGTCTTCATTTTACAGATGAGAATTTGGAAGCTCACCAGAGAAACGCAAACACCTCACAGTTACCTCATGTTTCATAGTCTGGTTTTTGTTTTTGAGACGGGGTCTTGCTCTGTCACTCAGGCTGGGGTGCAGTGGCATGATCACAGCTCACTGCAGCCTCAACCTGCTGGGCTCAAGCGATCATCCTGCCTCAGCCTCCTGAGTAACTGGGACTATAAAGGGCCATGCTATCACACCCAGCTAATTTTTAAAAATTTCTGTAAAGACAGGGTCAACCTATGTTGCTCAGGCTGGTATTAGACTCCTGAGTTCAAGCGATCCTGCTGCCTCAGTCTCCTGAAGTGCTAGGCGTGAGCCATCGTGCCTGGCCTTTATATATATATACACACACATACATATATATACACACATACACACTATATATATACACACACACATACATACACACACACATGGCTGTTGCGTATTTTTAGTAGAGACAGGGTTGTGCCATGTTGGCCAGGCTCTTGAACTCCTGACTTCAGGTATATATACAGCTGTATGTGTGTGTGTGTGTGTGTGTGTGTGTGTGTGTGTATGTTTTTTTTTTTTCTTGAGATGGAGTCTCACTTCGTCGCCTGGCTGGAGTGCAGTGGCGCAATCTTGGCTCACTGCAACCTCCACCTCCCGGGTTCAAGCAATTCTCCTGCCTCAGCCTCCCGAGTAGCTGGGACTACAGGCGCCCGCCACCATACCTGGCTAATTTTTGTATTTTTAGTAGAGACGGGGTTTCACCACATTGGCCAGGATGGTCTTGATCTCTTGACCTCGTGATTCGCCCACCTCAGCCTCCCAAAATGCTGAGATTACAGGTGAGCGCTATCGTGCCTGGCCTTCATATATATACACATATGTACACATATGTACATATATACACATATCTACATATATACACATATATACACAAATATATATACATGTATAAATACATATACAAAATATATATACATAAAAATACATATATATATATATATATTTTTTTTGAGACACAGTGTCACGCTATCACCCAGGCTGAAGTACCATGGCATAATCTTGGCTCACTGTAACCTCCACCTCCTGGGTTCAAGTGATTCTCGTGCCTCAGCCTCCCAAGTAGCTGGGATCACAGGTGAACACCACCATGCCTGGCTGTTTTGTAATTTTAGTAGAGACAAGGCTGTGCCATGTTGGCCAGGCTGGTCTTGAACTCCTGACTTCAGGTGATCCTCCTGCCTCAGCCTCTGAAGTGCTGGGATTATAGGCAAGAGCCACTGTGCCCAGCCCACACAGTTTTAAATATGTCCTGCCCATTTGATCTTGTATCATTTTCTGGTCGGGTGGAAGCGGCAGCTGATGTGTTATGCCTAGCCCAAGAAAAGAGTATGAGGGCCAGTGGGTCTCCAGAAAAGCAGATCTGACTCAGTGGGGAAGTTTCCAGGCCATGGTAGCTATCAAGCAAGGGCTGAAACTCAAGCACACTAGGAGGAAGGTGGTAGGAGGGCATGAGCATCAGGTGGGAAACTTGGGGAGATGCCTCGTTTAACTTGGAATTCTGTGATGCCAGACACTGAATTTCATGGGTGGAAAAACCCAAAATCCAGAAAATGTAAATCAGCAGATCAGAGGAAGACCTGCAACTACAATCCGGGGATAACCCTACCTGGTGTACCCCACACCTCTCAGAACTGCTGCATTTCAACCCTGCACCTCCATCTGGCTCTGCCCTCAGAACGACCCAACCCCTTCATCCCCGACCCTTGCTCTCCCATCAGAACCCACACAGACCACCCCTTCTCCTTATGCCTGACCCTGCTCACCGTCTTCATCTTCCTCAGCAGGAGTGGAAGGACGAGGCCTCTTTTCCTCACTGGCCTCGGAAATTTCTGATGGCTCTTTCCGCTTTACCTGGGGGATGGGGAAAAGATGGGGCTCGTTTAGAACTCAAATACTCAGGCAGATCACGGTGGCTCACTCCCGTAATCCCAGCACTTTTGAGAGGCTAAGGCAGGTGGATCACCTGAGGCTAGAAGTTCAAGACCAGCGTGGCCAACATAGTGAAACGCCAGCTCTACTAAAAATACAAAAATTAGCCGGGCATGGTGGCGGGCGCCTGTAACCCCAGCTACTCAGGAGGCTGAGGCAGGAGAATCGCTTGAACCCGGGAGGCGGAGGTTGCAGTGAGCTCCACCACACTCCAGCCTGGGCAACAGAGCAACACTCTGTCTCAAAAAACAAACAAAAAAAAGAGCTCAAATGCTCATAATTCCTGACCACCCCTACCTCAAGGAAGGGGGCACCCCCTCCCTTTCCCCACCCTACCCCACAAAACGACAGTTCTGAGTACCTTGAATGAAGGCAGCCGCAGGGCCCCTCGCAGCCCTGACCCAAAGGCGAAGGCCTCGATGCCCGTAGTGCCCCCGCTCTTGGCCCAGTCCACGAGGGACAGCAGGCCAGGCTCCTTCAGCTTTGTCTTCTCTTTATCCTCCTCCTTGGCTTGCTGCTTGGCCGCGTTCTGGAATGGCTGCAGGCAGCAGTGGGGCTGAGCCCCAGCGCCCAGAACCCAGGCATTCCCTCCTGCCTGAGACCTACTCCCGGACCCCAGGAATACAGAACGCATCTACTTGCTGCTCCATATCTTGGTCACACCTGTCCCAGCCCCCACATGGCATTTTCTCAAAAGTCTGCTCATTTCGCCCACCAGCCTTAAGAAACAGCCACTATTCCCACTTCACAAATGGCAAAATGAAACCAAAGTTTGAAGAGACCTAAGGGCCTTGTCCACCACAAGCAACCAAACAATGGAACCAGGACAAAGCTCTGCTGCCTCCCAGGCTCATCTGTGCCTGCTTCTCTGTGCCCCCAACTCCCCTGCCCAGTCAGGGCGGCCCTGAGGGCCTGCGGCCTCTCTCCACTCGCCTCCGTTACCTGTCTCCTCTGAGCTGTGCAGCCTGGAGGAGTCAGAGGCTCATTTCCTCCTGCATAGCCCAGGGCTCCCTGGTCCCAGGTGCTGGCCTCACCTTGGCCTTCTCCTCCTTGCTCTCCCACCACTGGTCAAAGGCTCCAAAGGCCACATTCTCCACCATCTTGCGGTTGAGGTCTCGCTGCATGATGCTCTTCATCTCCTGGACCAGCATGGCGAGCACACGGCCCACGGTGCCTGCCGTCGGGAGGGTCTTGCCCTCTGCCAGCTCTGCTTCTTCCCTGGGTGGCAGCCGGGCCTCCTCTCCCGAGACTGAGGAGGAGGGCAGGGGCTCGGCTGCCATGGGCATGGGCAGGTGGTAGGCCTCCCGCGAGTATGCCCCTCTGCCCTCCTGCCCCTGTGCATACAGAGCATAGGGCAAGCCGTAGGCTGCCTCCTGGGGGGGTGGGAATGGGAGGAAGGCCTCCCCAAAGGCCCCACCGGGGGGACCAGCTGAGGCGGCAATCAATCCCTTGCCCTGCCGCAGCTGATGGAGTCGGGTTAACATCTGGGTCTGCATCTGGAAGGACATAGGCATCCCTCCCCACTGAGCCCCAAGTCGGTCCATGAGCTCCAGGGAGTTCACAAAGTCATAGATGTGCGGGGGTGGCGGAGGAGGTGGGGGGTACTCAGGGGGCGGCGGCCCATCAGGTCTGGGTGGGAGGAGGTAGGCAGGCTGGTGGGGAGGGTAACCAAGGGGAAGGGACGCCAGATAGGGAGGAGGAGGAGGCGGGGGAGGGGGAGGCGGCGGAGGCTGCTGAGGGGGTGTCGGGGCCGGAGCGGGTGAGCCACCCCGGTCGTCATCGGAGATCTCCATGTCGTCTCCGGAAGAGCATGGAGAAGCCTGCGGGGGCAGAGGAGGGTCACAGAAGGCTTCTGTTGTCCCAAACCTTACTTTCTCGTCTGGTTCCCTTCCCTCTCCCGTAGGCCCAACCCTGACTCCCAGAGCCCAGGTGCCTCCTCTGGCTGACCCCAATCTCACCTGGTTCTGTCCGTTTGCCTTGGGAGACTCCCGAGTAGCCCCTGGCTCCCCACTCCCTGTAGGTGCCACATCCTCAAAATTAGCTGGGGCTGGAGGGGGTGTGCAGGGCCCATGCCCTGATCCAGAAGGCACCTCACTCCCTGCATCTCTGGCCCCAAGGCCCACGCTGCTATTCTCTTCCTCCTCCTCTGTGTCAGAGGCCAGGAAGGAAAACTTGGAGCGCTGCTCCTTCAGCAGCATCTCGATGCGGGAATCCAGGCTGCTGTGCTGGGCGAAGGGCACGCTCTCATTGGTGGTCTCTGGGGCTGGGGAGCCGGAGCGGGCAGGTGAGGCTGGGCGGGGGGAAGTCCGAACTTCTTCTCTCTCAGGGCTGGGCCCTCCTCCACCCCCGCCTCCGCCAGGTTCTGGAGGCTCCGGGGGTGGAGCCTCTGAGGCAGGAGGCCGGTAGTCCTGGTCGGTGGGCCGGCTGGGCTCGGGGGGCAGGTAGGAGGTATAGGAAGGTGGGAAGCACTCAGCTGTATTTTCAGCAAAAGGGGCTCCAGGGGGATCCTCCCGCGTGGCCCGGCGTGGTGGGTAGGAAGTATGGCGCTGGTAGCGATTCCAGCTTTCATAATACGCTGGGTAGTTTGAGTCAGAACTACGAAACTGAGAGGACGAGGAGGAAGAAGATGACGAGGAGGATGAGGACAAAGAGGAGGAAGAGGCGGAGGATGCTGCGGTGGCTGCAGTGGTGGCGGCGATGGCCGTGGAGGCGGTTGTGGAGGCTGAAGATGCAGAGAAGTGGCGGCGGGAAAAGGCATCTTGGTAGCTGTTCTCTGACCGCCGGGGCTTGAAGGAGGTTGAAGTGGTGCTGGAGAAGAAGCAGGGGAGTTAGGTGGGCTCAGCTCTCTACGACCAAACCAGAGCGTCCTGGGTCCCAGGGCCCAAAGCCCCTCTAGGCTGCCCTCAAAAGAAGAGCTATATGTTGGGTTCCTAGCTAATGTGTTCCCTGAGGACAGCAATTTGTTGACTGAATCCACAGAAAAACTGGGACAAATTATTTCCAATTCCCTCTTGGAGAGACTCTGGGCTTCTTCTTCCCAGTGGCAGCTCCCAGACTCTGCGGGCGGGGCCCCAGGCAGGGTCTGCTCTGTACCTGCTGGAGTAGGCGGAGTCCTGAGAGTAGGGGGTGCTGCCCCGAGACGTGTAGGGGGTTCCTTGGGAGGACTGAGGGGTGAACTGGCCAAAGGAAGATGGGGTATCTTGTCGGCTGCTGGAGAAGCTTGTGTCCTGGGAGCAGGGGGTGCCGTTGCCAGGAGTACCCACCGCAGTGGTGCCTGCTGGGTAGGCAGCAGTGTCGGAGGAAGAGCGACGGCGGGATTCAGCCTGGAGCGACAGAGCAGGGCAAGGAGAGAGGAATAGGCTCAAGACACCACTTGAAAACCTGCCCTTCCCCAAACCAGGAATCCTATTTCCCTGTCTTTCGAAAGCATCTCAGTAGCTTTGCTTGGCTCTTCTTATGTTTAACAGGGAAGCCCGGAACCTCCCGAAGACTGCTTCTGCTCCGGGCACCCGGGCACCATGCCCACATGGCTAGGGGCTGTGGCAGCCACAAGCTTCTCACCGTCTCAGTGGCTACACCCGAGCCTTGGAACTTCTCACTCAGGGCCTTGCCCCCAGTGGGCACAGTCTGAGGGGTGTAGGAGCCATTGACAATTAGTTCATAGTATTTCATTCGTTGTTGTCCTGGAGGGAGGGAAATGGGAACCAATTGTCAGATGGAGACGCTAACTCCTTCCTGATCTGGTATTCCTGCTTCTTTCTCAGGCCTCAAGTTTCCTACAATTTCTTGGAGTCTGGGTTTCAGGATTTCAGTTCTCCCACAACTCTACCTTTGGGATCTTCTATCTCATCTCTACCTCTGAACTACCACAAACAACATATATTACGACACTTCACAATTTACCAAAAACACTTCTACTTATTTTACCCATGCTGGATCACCAGAAGGGAAGCATCAGTATCTCTGTTCTACAGGCTTAAAAGTGACCTACACAAAGTCACAGAATTGGTCAGCAAAAGAATTGGAATTCAAACCCAGAAGCTCGATCACCCCATGCTCTTTATCCTGTAAACTAAAGCCTGCAGAAGAGCAACCTGGAGACTAACGGAGCCTGCAGGCGCTGTGAACACCTCAGAAACACCTTGTGAAGAGGGAAACATGGTATTTTAAAACCATGAGATTTCATACAAAAACCCATATTTCTGGCTGGAGTGCAGTGGCATGATGTAACCTCCACCTCCCAGGTTCAAGTGATTCTCATGCCTAAGCCTCCCGAGTGGCTGGGATTATAAGCGTGAACCACCACGTCTGGCTAATTTTTATTTCTAATAGAGATGGGTTTTCACCATGTTGACCAGGCTGGTCTCGAACTCCTGTCCTCAGGTGAGCCGCCCACCCTGGCCTCCCAGAGTGCTGGGATTACAGGCGTGAGCCACCGCATGCCTGGCCCTGGCTTTTTTTTTTTTTTTTGAGACGGAGTATCACTCTGTCGCCCAGGCTGGAGTGCAGTGGCCGGATCTCAGCTCACTGCAAGCTCCGCCTCCCGGGTTTACGCCATTCTCCTGCCTCAGCCTCCCGAGCAGCTGGGACTACAGATGCCTGCCACCACACCCGGCTAGTTTTTTGTATTTTTTTAGTAGAGACGGGGTTTCACCGTGTTAGCCAGGATGGCTGGCTTTCTTTTACGAATCAAATTCAGGAATGTTAAACCTCATTCCCACTTGCAAACTGGCCAGTGCCTACTAACGGCTGCCTCCTTCAGACAATACTGCAATCTGCAGCTCGCCACAGACCCCACTGCTCCCCATCACTCAACACAGAAGCCCAGACCACCTCGCTTGCATTCACAGCTCCTTTACTATCTCAAATTTTCAAACCAAAAAACCCAGAAAATCCAGTATTTCTGAGAATCTGGCATTAAAACCTATATAGGTTATAGAACAGCATACAGAAAAATTAAAAAGAGCCCAGCCATGGTGGCTCACGCCTGTAATACCAGTACTTTGGGAGGCCGAGGCAGGCAGATCACTTGAGGTCAGGAGTTGAAGACCAGCCTGGCTAACAGGGTGAAACCCTATCTCTACTAAAAATACAAAAATTAGCTGGGCGTGGTGGCACGCACCTGTAATCCCAGCTACTCAGGAGGCTAAGGCAGAAGAATCGCTTGAACCTGGGAGGTGGAGGTTGCAGTGAGCCAAGATTGTGCCCCACCGCACTCCAGCCTGGGTGACAGAGCGAGATTCCATCTCAAAAAAAAAAAAAGAAAGAAAGAAAAATTAAAAACAGGCTGGGCAGTGTAGTGAGACTTCATCTCTGCAAATAAAAAAATTTTGGCCAGGTGTGGTGGTGCGTGCCTGTAATCCCAGCTACTCAGGAGGCTGGGGTGGCTGAGCCTACGAGTTGGAGGCTGCAATGAGGAAAGATCACGCCATTGCTCTCCAGTCTGGGTGACACAGCAGGATCCTGTCTCAAAAACCAACCAACCAACCAACCTGACCTGGGCTGATTTACTACAATCTATTCATCCTACCTAGTACAACCCTTCATATGATTTTTTTTTTTTTTTTTTTTTTTTTTTTTTACAGATAGTTATGTGCTTGATTATGGCCTATTGCCCGACCTTGCTGGAGACACCACACACACACATCCATGCACCATAATTCCACTCTAAAATCTGATCTGATTTCAGAAACACAACTAGCCCCAACAGTTTCAGATCATGACCCTGGGTGCCTGCCTGACCCTGACAGGCATTTGCATGTACAACCTCCGTTGGAGGCCAAGCCTGAGTGGCAGGCAGAGGAGTCCTCACCTTTGATGTCAAGCTGGGCATGGATGATGTTGCCCATGACGGAGGTAAGGTGGAGGTTTTTGACTGTTTCCTTGGCACCCCGAGTGCTGGTGAAGAGCACACGGGCCAGGCCCAGGTGCTTACGCGTACGGGGGTGAAGGAGGATCTCTACCTCTTCCACCTCGCCGTACTTACGGCACATATCCTTCAGGAAGGTCTCCCGCACGTTGTCATTCAGCCTTGCAAAAGTCACTTCCTTCAGTGGAATCTGTCCAATATAGAACTCGTCCAGCTGGGGAAAGAACAGGAGTTGGTATGGGGTCTCAACACTGACCACTGTTCCTTTGTCCTTCAGGAAACTTCAGCAAGCTCCATGAAGTCAAGAGAGAGATCCAGGAAAGTGACGGGCAAGGGAAGGGGCCTACAATAAGGGATCCATCAGACCTGACCCCTTTTCCCTGAATTCTTCTCACCATAGAATAACAGCAAGAATTAAGAACAGAAATGTGCAAACTAGGCCGGGTGTGGTAGCTCACGCCTATAACCCCAACACTTTGGGAGGATGAGGTGGATGGATCACCAGAAGTCAGGAGTTCAAGACCAGCCTGTCCAACATGATAAAACTCTGTCTCTACTAAAAATACAAAAAAAAAAAAATTTAGCTGGGCATGGTGGTGGGTACCTGTAATCCCAGCTACTCAAGAGGCTGGGGCAGGAGAATTGCTTGAACCTGGCAGGCAGAGGTTGCACTAAGCCGAGATCACACCACTGCACTCCAGCCTGGGCAACAAGGCGAGACTCAGTCTCAAAAAAAAAAAAAAAAAAAGAAAGAAAGAAAGAAATGTACATACTGAGGAATAAACATACGTGGAGAGAACGAGCTGCAAAGCGATGATTCCCCAGCTCAGCCTTTATTAGGTAACTACCATGAACCAGGCACTGGAAATACAGAGCTAGAAAGGAAGAGATTCCCGTACAGAAAAGTAGCAAGACATGCACATACAAACACAACATGACTCAGTGGCAGCGGACGTGTACATGGTATTCTGGAACCCAGAGAAGGAAACCTTTGTACAGAGTATAATCAGGGAAGAATTCATAAAGATGGTGTCATTCTTACTGAGATTTGGGGATTAACATTCCATCAAATGACAAGGACCCCTACGACATGGAAGTATAAAACAACTTGGTGTTTTCGAAAAACTGCAAAGCATATGGTGTGGATGCAACACAGGGATGTGCTGTTAAGTCAGAGGATAAGGCTTGGCCAGATCAATAACCATACATGTCAATGCCCCAAAACATGGACTTGGTAACAAAAGGAAATTAGAAAAGCAGTGAGCCAAAGAGACAAATGACAGCAAGGCAGAGGAGAAACAGAGGAAAGAACGAAGGCAAGAAGAACAGGTGAAATGAATAGTGAATAACATAGACCAAGGTCTACGTTACATGGCAATGGGAATAGAAAGATGAAGAATAAAAAGGAAAAGAGCCAGGAAGACTTGGTGACCGACTGTGAGAGAAAAGGAGAGAATCAAAGGCTGCCAGGCTATGCAGCTGAGTCGATGTTACTGCCACGTATGAGCAGAGAGAAAATGAAAGAGATAGGTTAAGGGGGTAGATAATTTATTTTAAATCTCTTAATTCTGAGACATCTGTGTGGCCTCCAAATGAAACTCTCCCCCTACCAGGCATATAAGCCTGGAGATGTCGGCTGGAAACAGATATTTGGAAGTCATCAAAATTTAGGTACTAGTTGAAGCTGTAGGTGTGAAAGAGATTGTCCAAGTAAAGGGTACAAAGTAAATTTAAAAAAAGGTGAAGAAGAAGAATGAAGGGACCCCACAGACAATTTATTTAGAAAGGAAGAATAAAGAATCAGAAAAGGAAATGAAGAACCACCAGTGTTCCAGGACCAGTTCGAGGCCTGAAAAATATCCTGCCTAGGGTGGGGAATGGGAGTCCTCGAAGGAAACAAGATGGAAATGACATCGCCAAATGAGAGTTGGGGAACAGTGCAATCCAGGTAGGCAGTGGCCTTGTCACTTCCCTTGACTGTCAAGGAACTGTGAGATCCCACTGTTGTGTGCTATGCACTGTCTAGGAATACACAGTGATACGTTTAGCAGCTAAACAGTCTTTACCTCACCCTTCAAGAAGTCAACACCCCAGCCACCAGAGATACACGTAGAACACCTGACCTGTACCTTTCTAGAAGATTAAGTGTATCTCCTGTCCAGAACAACTGAGTCTTACAGCCTCAGAGGTTGCTAGATCTGGCTGAGACCCTTTCATTGGAAACCCTTTTTATTCAGCTATAGTGCCAAGACGCATCCTCCATACCCTCTTAGGACTACCACACTAGAAGCCCAGCAGACACGTACCTTAAACTTAGGGACTGGGAGGGAAAAGTCTCTGTTTTTGGACCTGACATGGCAACGGGGGTCTTGGAGGTCTTCGACTGGTATATACTTTGAGTCCTAGGAAGGAAAGCAGTAGCAGAAAGAGAGCTCAGGGTGAATCCAGGCTGGGGAGCTCTAAGAAGCCCATCTGGACACGCACATGCAAAACATGGGTTCAACTGCCCACTTTCAAGAAGGCAGGCTACCATTCTAGGTGCTGAACAGAATCACAGAGGCCAGGGGCACCTGGAGCTCCCCGGATGGCAAGCAAAGGCCTGGGCACTCACGTTGACACTGAAGTGGACTCCGTCATAGCGGTACACCTTCTGAGAAGGCCTGCGCAGGGCAGGGTCCAAGGCAGGATCCACGATGAGCTTGTAGTTCCGCCACTGGAAGCTCGGGGCCTTCTGCCCATCTCCCCCACCTTCCTGATCCATCTTTGCTCATTTACACTGTTAGGGAAAGGGGGATACGCAAGAAGGGTCACGACCTGGGCCTGATTCCCCTGCCTTTCCTCACTGGCCAGCCCCGATTCCAGATTCTCCCATCACTCCAGTTTCCACCCCTCACCCTGACCCGGGGCTCCCCCGGATTCTCCCCCAAGTACCGTCTGTCTCGCCACAACAACCCAGCCTCTCTCCATCTCCCAACTCTACTGTCAGGCCCCCAGGCCCGTCTCGAGCCCCCTTACCTTCCCGCTCTCCCTAGCGCGCGCCCCACTTGGCCTCGGCGCAAGACCCCTCCCCCGCCTCCTGCAGGCCCCGCCCCCTCCCGCCTCCTCACCGGCCAGCGGCCCGGGCCGAGCCCGGCCACGGCTCCCACACACCCGCTCGCGTCCCCGCGCCCCGATCCTCCGGCCGAAAGGTGGCACCTCTTCGGGGCGTTGGAAACACCGCGAGACCGAGACCGAGACCCGGCTTCGACCCCGAATCCGGGCGGGGGGTGGGGGGAACGCGCGCCGCTGCCCTCTCCTCCCGCCCCGGCGCGTTCTGCACCCCCAAGCAGGTCTCCGCGCACGCGCGCCGGGCAGCCCCACTCACCCGCTCCTGGCGAGCGGCTCCCCTCCCCCCACCCCGCGCGGCACCTCAGCGGCGCGAGGCGGCGGCGGCGGCAGCGCGAGACCCGGCCCCGCAGCGGTGGCGGCGGCGGCGCCCCCCCACCACCACCTCCCCGGCGCGCGCACCAAACACCACCGCCACCTGCGCGAGGCCCAGCGGGCACAGGGTCTGCATTCGCACTTTCGCCACAGGCGCTGCCGGGGGACCCACGGGGCCGGGGGTAGCGGCTTCGTCTCGGCCGGCGCCCGGGGAGGCTCGGGAGTTGCGGCCCAGGGAGCCTGGAGATTGGCCGCATCCCCCGGAGAGTCGGCTTCGCCACGACGATCCAGATGCTGCGGCCCGGGACGCTTGACGAATCGGCGGCGACGAAAGCTGCGACTAGTCCCTGAGGAAAAGGGGCGGGGCAGAGGGGAGGAGGCCAGCCAGCGCTGGGGAAGCTTCAGTGGCGCGTTCGGGAGACGCAGATTCGCCGGGCGGGCGGGGCGAATCGCTGGACAGGATGCGCGCCGCTTTGCTCCTCTTCCCCGTCCCTTCCTTGCACGGCCAAAGTCTGAGAGGCTGCAGATTCGCCACTGTTCCCGGCCTTAGCCGCAGCCTCCCCTTCATCCGCCTTGGTGGAGTCAAGAAAATAACGGCCCGTTAGCCAATCCCTGCTGGCAGAATCGACAACTTTTTCTGGATTTTTCTTACTGGCCCAAGTGAGAGGATAGCCCGCTTCTGACCCTGGGGAAAATGCCTCCAGCCCAGAGCTCCTGTCAGAGTCCGATGATAATTTTCAGCCGAGTATTGAGGGACCCGAGGAATTGTGAGGATCCGGCCTGGCGAATCTGCGGATTCCGCTGTGGGCGGGGCCGAGTCAAGGGGCGTGGTCAGGGCGTGCGGAGCAAGGGACTAGGGGGCGCCTCCGGGAGGACCCACCAGGACTCATCCGGATGGGAGGGGCGGCCGGGAGGTGGAAAAACACAACCGTGAGCGGTGACTCAGGCGGTTTGCCCCGCCTCGCACATAAATGCAGGGTGCCTTTCCTTCCCGTTATCGTCCTTGGGTGTCTGGCTGCTTAGGATGCCCATTTGCCAGATGGGGAGAGAGAGGCCTGTAGAAGGTGCCCTACTTTGCCGTACTCAAACCCACCATTAGTGGTTAAATCCAGGGACTGCTTCAAGGTTTTCTGATGAGCCTAGTGGGGCCTAAGTGCCCTTAAATGGGCCCTGTAATAGTAAACGAGGTCCTACAGGAACGGGACTGGACTGGTGTCCTCCTGGCGTCATGGTCTCAAGTGCCCGCTTCTTTGGCTGTGGCGTCGTATGCTCACGGGATCCCTCCGCACGAGGGCAGCAGCGGCCCAGGCCTACACCTAAAACTCGGGCTGAGGTCTTCTTAAGGCTGAGCACCCTTTTGATCCCATGTGGACGCCGGCACTCCCAGGAGGCCCCCTTTCCTGAGCTGAGGATGCCCCAGGCTCCTGACATGTGTACATCAAGCCCTCGCTATATGACCTTGGGCAAGCCATTGACCTCTCTAAGTTTCGGAGTCTTCCTTTAAACTTGGATGTCAATTTGTAGACAGCCGAACAGTGCAGAAAAGACCCTTAGAGCCTGGTTTATGCAAATTCACCATTTTAAGTAATAGGAAAAGGTGGAAGGGAGACTTATCCAAGGTCTCACACCACAAGATAGAAGAAGATTAGGACTAAAATTTTGAGGGAAATAAGCCTGAAAAAATTAATTTACGTGGAGGCATAGGTGTTGAGATCAGATTCCTTTCTGTTCTAGTTGAAAGGCACTGGTTCCTTTTCTCAAATCAAAGAGAGATTCCCATGTAAGGGGTAAAGATAGTCCAAGTTCAGTTTCATGGACTAACTGTGTGGTTTTGGGCAAGATCTTCAGCCTTCTTGGGCCTGTTTCCTTATCTCTGAAATGAAAATGATAAAGGCTTAACGCTTGAGGTGTTGGGGGAGTTAAATAAGATAACCTACGAAAGGCCCCTAGTATGTGGTAGTTGCTCAAGAAAGAAACTTGAGGCCAGGTGCAGTGGCTAACACTTGTAATCTCAGCACTTTGGGAGGCCAAGGTGGGAGGATGATTTGAGCCCAAGAGTTCAAGACCAGCCTGGACAACATAGTGAGACCCTCCTCTCTACAAAAAAAAAAAAAATTAATTAGCTGGGTTGGTGGCACATGCCTGTGGTACCAGCTATTTGGGAGGCTGAGATGGTAGGCTCATGAGCCTGGGAGGTCAAGGCTGCAGTGAGCTGAGATTGCACAGCTGCATTCTGGCCGGGTGCGATGGCTCATGCCTGTAATCCCAGCACTCTAGGAGGCTAAGGCAGGTGAATTACTAGGTCGGGAGATTGAGACTATCCTGGCTAACACGGTGAAACACTGTCTCTACTAAAAACACAAAAAAATTAGCTGGGCATGGTGGCGGGCACCTGTAGTTCCAGCTACTCAGGAGGCTGAGGCAGGAGAATGGCATGAACCTGGGAGGTGGTGCTTGCAGTGAGCTGAGATCATGCCACTGCACTCCAGCCTGGGCGACAGTGCGAGACAGAGTGAGACTCTGTCTCAAAAAAAAAGAAAAAAAAAGTAAAAGTCTGTCTCAAAAAGAAAGAAAAACCTATACTAAATACTCAGGGAGGGCTGGGCATAGTGGCTCTCGCCTGTAATCCCAGCACTTCGGGAGGCCAAGGCAGGTGGATCACCTGAGGTCAGGAGTTTGAGACCAGATTGGCCAACATGGCGAAACCCCGTCTCTACTAAAAATACAAAAATTAGCCACGTGTGGTGGCGCACACCTGTAATCCCGGCTACTCAGGTTTCTCGGCTGAGGCAGGAGAATTGCTTGAACCCAGGAGACAGAGGTTACAGTGAGCCGAGATCGCACCACTGCACTCCAGCCTGGGCAACACAAGACTCCATCTCTAAATAAATAAATAAATAAAACTCAGTGGAAGAGATAGAGACTCTGAACTCAGGGACAAGAGTTCAAAGCCTGTAGCCTTGGAATAACTCTCCCCATTCAGAAGCTGTTGGCTCTTGTTAGCATCTGACAGGGTTACACCTGAAACCCACTCCCCTCCCAGGTCCTGTCTACCCAAACTTGCCACCACCCAGCTCTTGGGAACAAGTAAAGTTATCCTAAGAAGGCCTGCCCTGCATCCCATTCACAGCAACAGAGACATCTGTGAAACATGATTTATTATATAAAACAAGGTGCATCCAAATTCAGTGTCAGAAAAGCTTTGTATTCCAAGGGCTAAGGACTGGACCTTCTCCCTTAAAACCTCCTCACCTAACCCTTGCTAAGGACTCAGGCCTGAGGCAGAGGCTGTCAGTCTCTAAAGATCCCAGCCCTGGCCAGGGGGGGAGAACAAGTTTGGTGCATAGCGTGGTGGGTCACTGCATAGCGTGGCAGTGGGTCAGGCACCATCCCTCCTGCGAGTGGCCACAGGTCACCACGGTGGGGGAAGGTGGGGAGCTCCAACCTCCAAAGATAGGTTCATTGTAGGAAAAGCTAGACCAATGCCTGGGGTAGAAACACCCAAATCCCTCTACAACAACTAAAGCAAGAATGTAGAACCCATCAGAATCTTCCCCCAAAATGCCAACCATAAAATAGATTCTACAGAAATAAAGCAAGGAATCCCAGCACTTTGGGAGGCCAAGGCAGGAGGTTCACTTGAGCCCAGGAGTTTGAGACCAGCCTGGGAACGTGGCGAAACCCCGTCTCTACAAAAGATACAAAAAAATTAGTCGGGTGTGGCAGTGCACACCTGTAGTACCAGCTACTTACTACCTGGGAGGCTGTGGTGGGAGAATCTTTTGAGCCTGGAAAGTTGAGGCTATAGTGAGCCGTGACTGTATCACTACACTCCAGCCTGGGCAACAGAGAGAGACTCTGTCTCAAAAAAAAAAAAAAAAAATTAAACCAAGGGTTGGCTGCCTTCTGATCTTCGCATCCTGTATAGGAATGGAAATGGTGGCTAAGGTCAGCACCGAAGGTCCCACAAGCTCTCCCTGCCTCCCCTATATCTACCGCATAATCCTTCAACTGAGGCCAGCCCAGGTGCAGAATAGCTTGCAAAACCCAAGGGACAGACTGATGGGGAAAATCCCTGGGAATGTGGGAGCTACCCCAAGGCCCAGCCCAGAGGACCCTGCAGGCAGGAATCTGAACTCTGCCTGACAGTGGCCACTGCAAGTGGCTCCAGCCAGGGGATGGGGGGAATGAGGTCTGTAGGCTCCTGAGGCCTCTTGCAGACCCGGGAGGGAGGCAGTGCTTGCAGCGGTGGCTAACACCAGCCTCAAACAGCCTGCAGCTCCCCCTGCAGGCGATTCAGTTCCTCTAGTTCCTGCTTGTAGCGGTCGGTCTTGTGTGCCACCAAGGAGCGGTAGAAATGCAGGGCAAAGGCCACAAACACGAGCCCCACAGGTACCATGATGGCTGTGGAGGCCATTGCTGCTTGCCAGCCTGGCCCATGGGACCCCCCACCACCACAGGTTTGCCGGGGTGGGCAGGCTGGCTCAGCCTGGGACGGTGCTGTGGATGCAGAGGATGGTGAGAGATTGGAAGCTGGACTAGGGGAGGTAGCCACTGGTGCCAGAGTCCCGGGCACCCAGGATGTGGGCACCATGGGGGTCGGTGTGTCCAAGGGAGCCCCAATGGGCACAAACTTGACCCAACCAACCAGGACAACCTCGGCAAGGAAGAGAAAGGTGCCCAGGGCAGTGGAGAAGCCCCAGGCCAGCTCCACGTAGCGGTGCAGTCTCTGGTGTGGTGACTGGTGGACAGAGTTGAGGTTGTGGATGTTGCTCACAGCTTCAATGTGGGGCAGCAGACACGTGGAGACCATGAGTGCAAAGAGGTGCACAGCCACCAGCACAGTGGTGCAGGCACTGAAGGCCACCAGCAGGCCTGGCGGGTACTCGTGGTCGCTCTCCAGCTGCACCTCCACCATGGCCACCTGCAGGGACAAGAGGGGATGGACTGACTCCCATAACCTCCTCAACTGTAGAGATTTTTTCCGCCTATTGGGATACATCACTGATACATATCCCTAGGACCTGGAACTGTGCCTGGTAGAAAGCAGAGACATTCAGTCTCTTGTTGAGTAAACGAATGGACAGCTTTGCAAAGGCTCTGTTCTGTTCTGGTTTCCCCACCTGCCTATCAAGAGGGCTGGATGGCCAGGCGCGGTGGCTCAAGCCTAGAATCCCAGCACTTTGGGAGGCCAAAGTGTGTGGATCACCTGAGGTCAGGAGTTTGAGACCAGCCTGGCCAACATGGCAAAACCCTGTCTCTACTAAAAGTACAAAAATTAGCTGGGCATCGTGGTACATGTCTGTAATCCCAGCTACTCGGGAGGCTGAGGCAGGAGAACTGCTTGAACCCAGGAGGCAGAAGTTTGAGTGAGCCAAGATCACACCACTGCACTCCAGCCTGGGCGACAGAGCAAGACTCTGTCTCGGAAAAAAAAAAAAAGGGCTGGATGACATGCTTCTGACAGGTTTACTGCATAGGGATCAAACAGCAGATTCTGGAGCTGGGCTGCCTGGGCTTATTCTGTGCTCGAGCTGTGTAATCTTGAGCAAGTCAGTTCTCTGTGTGCCTCAATTTCCTATCTGGAAATGGAGATTGATAACAGCACCTCCCTGCCTTGTAGGGTTGGTATAAACATTAAGTGAAATATACATGAAATGGGCTGGGCATGGTGGCTCACGCCTTTCATCCCAACACTTTGGGAGGCCGAGTCGGGTGGATCACCTGAGGTCAGGAGTTCAAGACCAGCCTGGCCAACATGGTGAAACCCTGTCTCTACTAAAAATACAAAAATTAGCTGGGCGTGGTGGTATGTGCCTGTAATCCTGGCTACTCAGGAACTTTGGAGGCTGAGGCAGGAGAATTGCTTGAATCCAGGAAGCAGAGGTTGCAGTGAGCCGAGATCACACCACTGCACTCCAGCCTGGGCGACAAGGACAAGTGGGACTCTGTCTCAAAAAAAAAAAAAAGAAAGAAAGAAAGAAGAAAGAAGGAAAGAAGGAAGGGAGGAAGGAAAGGAGGGAGGAAAGGAAAAGGAAAGGCAGAGGAAAGGAACAGGCCAGGCACAGAGTAAGCACTATGTACAACACGTGTTTGCTATTCTTGCTATAGTGAGTGCTAAAATCTGAGGACAGAGTTTACAAATCGGCACACTGTGGACCACTTCCAGCTTGCAGACGTGTTTTGCTTGGCTCACACAGTGTGTTTCTTAAAAAATGGAAGATGTTGCCAACTTGTAAAACTCAAGAGAGTTCTTATATCCCTATTTCCAGATCCCCTTGAAAACTTGGAAGAATTGGCCACACTTGGCCCGCGTTCCTGCACGGCAACTATCAGCTCAAATCAGTCAAGGCTGCTCCCCTTGGAAAGGTCATGGGGTTTCTCTCTCTCTCTTTTTTTTTTTTTTTTTTTTTTTTTTGTAGATGCCAGGTCTTGCTATGTTGCCCAGGCTGGCTGGACTTGAACTCCTGGGCTCAAGCGATCCTCCTGCCTTGGCCTCCCAAAGTGCTGGGATGAAAGGTGTGAGCCATCACCCTCGATGTCAGGGGGTCTCTTGCTTGCTAGTCCCTACCCAGCCAACTTGGCATCCATATTACTTGCCTGGCCCTTTGCAGACATTTAAGTTGATGAACCTATTCTAGGAATGTATAAATTTGGAGTCTGGAACCAGACTGCTTAGGCTCAAATCCTGCCACTTACTTGCTGTGGGACCTTGGGCAGGTGTCTTAACATCTCTGATACTCAGTTTCCTCATCTGTAAAATGGCCAGAGTAGTAGTACCCACTTCGTAGGCTAACAGATGATGTACATAAAGGCACTGAGGGCAATGCCTGGTGCTTAGTGACAGCTGGATACAATTTGTATAATGCTGTTCCAACTTAGGCCACCTGAGTTTCAGAATCCCACTCTCTCCCCATCCCTGGTTCTTGTAGGGTCCATTCGATTGCTCTGGGCCTGGGGAAAGAAGAAGGTAGGTGTAGAGGCTGGCGGGTGGAGGCAGGAAAACAGGGCTGAGTATTTTGGGAAATTGGGCCATGGCAGGTGTCAGGAGGTGTTTTCCACAGACAGGGATCTGGGCCAGGCTTAGTCCTGGTTTCTCCCAGAGCCTGGTCCAGCCTCGGTCTCCCCTGCTAGGACTGCAGCCAGTCCTGCCCCCAGAACCTAAACCTCCAGCCCCTTACTCCTGCAGAGAAGGCTCGGGCCCTTAAGCTGTCACCCCAGCAACCTGCATGTTCTGCTGTAGAGGGATTGTCTCCTTGGGAACAGGCTGGACCACGGGGTTGACCTTCCTCAGCTCAGGTGGCTGCTCCCTTCCCTCTGCAGGCTGTGTAGATGAAGGGGCACCAACGCCCTGTCCCCAGGTGATGCCCCCCATCAGGAAAGGTAAGCTGGTCTGTGGATTCTGGGAACCCATGTAGAAGACCATAGGCTTATGATGACCCTTAGGGTTAGAGAGTTTCCCTGTCATTGTTCAAATATGGAGGTTATGACACAGATGGGGCAGGAACTAGCCCAGATCGCCTAACTCCATGGTCCCTACCCCAACCGCCTCTGATATCCATCCCCACAGGAGTGCGTTCCCCAAAGTACCTCCTGCAGCTCACTTTCTTCTTTTTCCTGGGGTGATGGTGGGGAAACCCCAGACTAACAGAGCAGCAACCCTGGGTCCCAGTTCATTCACTCCTGCCCAGAGGCGAGACCTTTGCTTTCCACACCTGTCCAATTGGACTAGCAGGCTAGTCTGAGCCATCCTTGGTGAGTGGCCTGCTCTGGCATGCTTGGCTCACCCTGGGGCGGGTACTTGGCGGGCTACAGAGGGCGCACCCTCCATGATCTCACAGTTTCCCACTGGCTTGCAAGGGGGGTGGAGGCCTGTCCAGGGTCACATAGCTGGCCACAAGCAGGGAGGAGCCAGGACTGTGTCTGTTGATCCTCACCCTGGGACCTCCCTCCGTCCCACTTCCTGTGAGGCCACCGCTGGGACAGACCGTTAGCCGACACCGTCCTCCTGCACCTGTGGTTTATCAGCTTGAGAATCGCTTATCAGCTTCCTCATGGGCCTTCTCCCCAGCGGCTCCCTCCCGGGCATGATCTCTTGTCAGTTTTCCTGGTTGACACTAGCACCCCTTGGGCCCGCTGGAGAGTGGCCACTTTCCCTGGGACGGGCCCAACTTCAGCTGGGTGACCCTGCCACCCAGCTGATCCATTTCGAGCCCCCCTGCCTGTTGATGCAGCCCCCACCCAGCTGACCTGCCTTTGAAGCTGGCACTGGGACTTAAGAACCACTTCTACCAGGCACAGGCTCCGTCTGAACCACTCTGCCTTATCGTTGCAGTCGGGCCCACTGGTGATTTGTTCACCCCACTCCCTCTATGACACCTTTAGGACCTTAGTGTCCTCCGGTGGCCCCATCTCCTGAGGGCCCCTGTACACACACATCCGTAAGAAGGGACTTGCTCAGTCCCTTGGGACCTTGTTCCTTCCCCCTTGACGAAAGCCCCCTCTGCCCTGTCTCCCTTGGGACCTGTTTACTTCCCCCCCCAACCTGTGTCCCCCACGTGCTCTGCCCCACCGTGTGTGCCCCCTCCCGGCCCCTCACCATGGCGAAGCCCGAGAGCAGGGCAGACGTGCGGCTGGAAGCTTTGAGCTTGGCCCGGCTGAGGTAGAGGCGGCGCCAGCTGAGCGCCCGCAGCGAGTGCTGACTGGCCCCCATGAGGTCCAGGTAGCCGCGGTGCACGAACTCCCGGTACGTGGCCGAGCCTGCAGGGCTCTCGCCCTCCGGGTTCAGCGGGGCCTGCTCGCACGCGTCCTCCTCGCCGCCCTTCATCCTGGGGGCGGCGGCACCAGGCGGTCACTACTGGGCGGAGGCGCCTCGGGGGCCCCAGCCGGGCCGGCTCAAGCCCAGGGGCGGCCCCATCCCTCGATAAGACAAGCAGGATGCAGGCGGCGGGCGCCCAGGAAGAGGCGGCCCCAGCGGAGCAGGAAGAGCGGCGTCTGCGGGGAGCCCCAGGGGCCGGAGCGGGACAGCGGAGGCCGAAACAGGAACTGGGGCAGAGGCGGAGCCGGGCTGGCCACATGATGGGGTGGAGCCGGGGACCGAGTCCCCGTGGTCCCGGGCCCACAGAGATTCCCCGCGACCCCTACCCACCAAGATCATCATCCAAGCGCCCGGACCCCACCGAGGTGCACACCAGCCACAGCCACCTCCAAGATACAGCTGGATACCCCAGGTGTCCACACTTTCAAATCCCTCCCAAAATGAACCCAGGAGAGGTGAGCCCACTCATCTGTAGGTAGGGACCCTGCACACACACACACACGAACTCCGCAGCCCCGGCTGGAAGATTTTGAATTTTATAGCAAACCGTATTGTACAGACCCGGGGCCCAGGGGCCCAGCCCGGCTGGGTCCCCCGCTTGCCCCTTGCCGGGCTGCCTCCTCCCTCCCTCAAGCGGCCCCATCCTCAAGCCTCTCGCGATCCCCAGGCCCCTCCCCTCCGGCCTTTGGTCCGCCCAGCCCTCCCCCCACCCGCGCACCTCCCTGTTACCTGAGGTATGTGGATAGATCTCCCCCTCCCCTACATGGTAAGCCCCGGCCCCCCGGAGGCCTGCGTGGAGGGTCGGGACCTGACCCGGCTCCTCTCCCGGGCTCCGAAGCCCCACCCCGCGCTGGAAGAAAGGGCGGGAAGGAGGGCCAGCAGAGTCTGTTACTCGGTTCCCATGGCAACTAAGAGGGGCCATTTCCAGCCTTAGCACTGGCCTCGGGAGGTGTCCGTTGGTTGCTATTTCCATGACAACCAGGAGTGGCAGTTCCCTGGGCAAATGGGATACAAGTTTCCGTGACGATGAATGAGTGGGAAGAGCCAGGCTGGAGGAGTCCCATAGTCCCCATCCTTGGGCTTGCGCCCCTAGCCATAATGCAGGTCCGGCAGGTGCCGCCGCTCAATACAGTAAAACAAGAACGAGCCTGGGGGTGGCGCAGTCCCAAATGGGCACCCACCGGCCCGGTCTCAGGTCTCAGTCCAAGCTGGTCCAGTCCCCCTCACACTCCGGCTCCCCCAGGTCCGAGGTTCCCCCGGTTCAAGTAACACTTCAGTACAGATGAATGTTCAAGTATTGTGCGGAGAGGCGGGCAGGGGTTGGGGCGCCCCTCGCCACTCCCCTGGGCCACGAGCTGAAGAGCGGCTGCCCGCGGCCCACACTCCTTACAATAGCTGCCGTTTTCAGTGACGTTCAAGGAGTCAGGGTCGGGGGAAGGAACTGAAGCCTGGGGAGGGGGGAAGCAGAGAGGTGACCCCCAAGGGGGTATTGCTGTCCCCACACCTGCTCTCATCCCCACCTCCAGCTCAGCCCCGGCTTGCCCCTGGCTCCCCTACCTCTGACACCTGGATACCCAATTGCTCCTCTGGTTTTCCTTTTGTGGCTCCCCCCCGCCCCCCCACATTGAAGTAACTGGTCTTTGTTCCCTGAACCCTTGGTGGTCTGCTGTCTGCCCCGCCCCCCACCCCTTCCACCTCCCCCAGCCCCTGGCTCCCATATCCTCTGTGTGTCCTTTCCCCATTCTCCCCCACAACACTTGAACCATAACCCCCCTCCCACCGTCCCTTCGGCTCAGCACCCTAGTACCTCTGACCCACTCCCCCCAGGGGATGGACAATGAAGCAGGTAGCAGGGGGAGGACATGGGAAGGAGAAACCCCCAGAGATATCAGTGCAGGGGGGGAAAAAGGGGGTGGCTGGCTTGAGTCCCTGGGTGGGAATCCCAAGTCACTGACACTCAGGAATCCCGGGGTGGTGAGGTGGGAACCTGGCCTCCCAGCAGGGGTGAAATGAAGCCGGAGGTCCAGGCTCCTGTCGAGTCCGGGGGAGGGTGGGGGGCGCCCAACTAGCTGTCCTTGAGAAGCAGCTTCTCCTCAGGGCAGCGGAAGGGGCCAGGGGGCCCAGCGGCTGCCAGCCGGGCACAAGCTTCGGGTGAGAGCTGGCGGCAAGAGCGCAGGTCTAGGCGGCGTAGACGAGGGCAGCGGCGGAACAGCGGGAGGCAGTGGTCCGTTAGGCGGTGGCAACCTGGGGATGGGGCAGTGGCAGCTGAGACCAGGCAGGTGAGCAAGGGGTTGGCACTGGCCGTGGAGACCCATAGGCTGGCAGGACGGATGGGGAACTGTGCTTACCAGCAAGATTGAGATGCACCAGGGTCTCCCGGAGTGGGGACGTGGGGGCCGTGAGGAGATGAACACTGGGGTCCCCGACGTGGGCGCAGTGGCTCAGGTCCAGGGCGCTCAGCTGGGGTGCGTGGCGCAGCAGGAGCCGCAGGGAGGCATCTGTCAGCTCCAGACCTGCCAGGCGCAGTTCTGCCACCCCCTGCAGCCGACCACGGCTCTCTGTTTGCCCTGGGCAGCCAGATGAGAGGTCAGTACTCCTGGCCACTCCCATCCCTGTGCCCAGGTATCCAGACCATCTCCCCTCTACCTGCTTCCCACATGTTGCACTCTGCAGCTTGCTCTTCTCAAAAACACCCTCATGACCTGACCTCATCTGTCCACTCCTCACATCACCTCATCGGAGGCCTTCCATGATTATTGTATTTGAGACTACAATATTCTGCCAGGCGTGGTGGCTTACACCTGTAATCCCAGCACTTTGGGAGGCCGAAGCAGGCGGATCACAAAGTCAAGACTTCAAGGCCAGCCTGGCCAACATGGTGAAACCCCGTCTCTACGAAAAATACAAAAATTAGCCGGGCATGGTGGCAGGTGCCTGTAATCCCAGCTACTCAGGAGGCTGAGGCAGGAGAATCACTTGAACCCAGGAGGTGGAGGTTGCAGTGAGCCAAGATTGTGCCACTGCATCCCAGCCTGGGCAACAGAGCGAGACTCCATCTCAAAATTAAATAAATAAATAAATAAATAAATAAAAAGTCAGTCAGTCAGTCAGTCAGTCTGGGGACCTCCCCTCCTCTCTCTTGTTAGCTGTCTTGCCATGTGACATGCAGACTCCTTCACATTCCATCAAGAGTAAAAGCTACCTGAGGCCTCCCCAGAAGTTGAGCAGATGCAGGCACCACACTTCCTGTACAGCAGAACCCTGAGCCAATTCAACCTCTTTTCTTTATAAATTACCCAGCCTCAGGTACATTTCTTTATAGCAATGCAAAAACTAATGTAATTCCCCACACTCCTACCACTTCCTTGCATCATTTTTTCCTCTTTTCTCACCATTTGACATATTATATGCATTTTTCTGACATATATACGTTTTCCTTTTCTTTTTTACCCCCCGAGACAGAGTCTTGCTCTGGTGTGCCGTGGTATGATCTTGGGTCACTGCAACCTCCGCCTCCCGGGTTCAAGAAATTCTCCTGCCTCAGCCTCCCGAGTAGCTGGGATTACAGGCGCACACCACCATGCCTGGCTAATTTTTGTATTTTTAGTACAGACAGGGTTTCACCACATTGGCCAGGCTAGTCTCGAACTCCTGACCTCGTGATCCACCCACCTCAGCCTCCCAAAGTTCTGGGATCACACACATGAGCCACTGCACCCGGCCATATATACATTTTTCTTATTAATCTTTCTCTCCTGCCACAAGACTGTCAGTACTACCAAGGCAGGAATTTTTGTCTGCTGTTCATTGCTGTAGTCCCAGCAACTGAGACACAGTAGGTGTTCAATTTATTTTCGTTCATTCATTCATCAGACACATGACATCCCTGATGGGTCTACCGTCCAGGCCCCTCTCCCACTTCCCTCCCCTCCATGGCCAGTAAGTCCCCATCAGGAGCCTCTCTTTTCTCCCTGGTCACCACTCGGGGTCAACACAACTGGTGCCTGAACTCCTGGGCCAGCCTCCTCACCTGCTCCACTTCTCTGCTCTTCTTTCTGGCATCCAGAAAGCCGATCTCAAATACAAATGGGACAGCATCCCTTCTCTAAAACTCTCTGAGGGTGCCTCAAAGAGGTCTAGCCTCCTTGGTAGAACACCTCAGTTCCTATAAGGTCTCAGCTGCTAACTCCTCTCCCTCACCCCTGAACACCTGGGCCACATTCCACAAGTGGCCCTGCCTGAGAGACTCTGCCTGCCCCATGTCCCTCTGTCCCTGGTCTTCAGGTCTGAGTTCAGAGGCTCCCTGCTCCCCAATCTGCAGGATCAAAGTGCTCACACCCCTCATCTTGGCATCCAAAGAATATAGTCTACATTTATTTTATGCCAATGGCTCTCAAACTAGAGAGGCTTCAAAGTCACCTGGAAGGGCTGGTTAAAAGGGATTGCTGGTCCCAGCTGGGCACGGTGGCTCACGCCTGTAATCCCAGCACTTTGGGAGGCTGAGGCAGGCGGATCATCAGGTCAGGAGTTCGAGACCAGCCTGGCCAACATGGTGAAACCCCCGTCTCTACTAAAAATACAAAAAAATTAGTTGGGTGTGGTGGTGCATGCCTGTAATCCCAGCTACTCAGGAGGCTGAGACAGGAGAATCGCCTGAACCCGGGAGGCAGAGGTTGTAGTGAGCCGAGATTGTGCCACTGTACTCTAGCCTTGGCGAAAGATTGAGACTCCATCTCAAAAAAAAAAAAAAAAAAAAGGGATTGCTTGTCCCATTCCCAGAGTTTAGGCAGGTCTACAGGTTCATTTGTTTTTGAGACAGGGTCTTGCTCTGTCGCCCAGGCTGGAGTGCAGTGGTACAATCACAGCTCACTGCAGCCTCAACCTCTCTGTAACTCACCGTAGCCTTGATCCTCCCACTTTGGCCTCCCAAAGTGCTGGGATTACAGGCCTGAGCCCCCGTGCCTGACCAGAGTTTACTTTTTTTTTTTTATTGAGATGGAGTCTCGCTCTGTAGCCCAGGCTGGAGTACAGTGGTGCAATCTCGGTTCACTGCAACTTCCACCTCCCAGGTTCAAGCAATCTCCTGCCTCAGCCTCCCAAGTAGTTGGGATTAAAAGAATGTGCCACCATACCCGGCTAATTTTTCTGTTTTTTTTTTTAGTAGAGACGGGGTTTCACCATGTTGGCCAGGCTGGTCTCGAACTCCTGACCTCAAGTGATCTGCCCACCTCGGCCTCCCAAAGTGCTGGGATTACAGGTGTGAGCCACCACGCCTGGCCCAGAGTTTACTTTTTTTAACAAGTTCTCCACTGTTGTGGATGCTGCTGGTCCCCAGACCATACTTTAAGAACCACAGCCTTGGGAGACAAGATCTCTGATCATCATTCCTGTTTATAGCCAGGAAACCCAGGCCTGGTGATGCTGAATCTGAACTCTTACCACAATGTTGTCTGCCTCCCAGGCACCAGGCTATCCCTAAGATAAACTATTAATAGATCAGATAGCACAAACCATGAGGCTGCCCTCCAAACGTGTTTTATGGAGTCTACGGAATGCTAAAAATGTCCTTAATGACTAACACTACAAAAAGGACATTTTTATAAATAAATTTACGTACTGAGCTTTTCCTTGAAGAATTGTAAGATGTGGCCTCACTAGGCACTCCTTCCCACCAGATGATGACTAGGGGGAGCTGGGCGGCTAGGTGCCGCTCCCTAATGTCCTGCACCAATCCATCACTTCTGTTACCTCCCAAGTCAACTCAATGGGCACTTGACTTTGCAAGCCCTAAATTGTAACCCCTCCTCCTGTCTTTGAGGAGCCAAGGGCCTGGAAAGGGGATACCTTTACAGATGCCCTCAACCTTGGGCCATAGCTAAAGGCCCAAGGAGGAAAGGCCCATAGAGGAAAGCAGAGGAAAGAGAAGTCACTTCTGGCTTGGGCAGGGAGGAGTGGGCATCAGTGAGGATTTCACTGAGGTGGTGGCATTTAAGCTGGGCAAGAGTTGGAAGGTGTGTGGCACTGTTCACAATAGTAAAAGCCATGGAATCAATCTCAATGCCCATCAATGATAGAACGAATAAAGAAAATGTGGTACATACACACCATGGAATACTATGTAGCCATAAAAAAGAACGAGATCATGTCCTTTACAGGAACATGGATGGAGTTGGAGGCCATTATCCTTGGCAAACTAATGCAGGAACAGAAATTACATGTTCTCACTTAAAGGTGGGAGCTAAATGATGAGAACACATGGACACATCCATGGGAATAACACACCCTGGAGCCTTTCGGAGGGAGGAGGGAGAGGATCGGGAGAAATAATTAATGGTAAATAGACTTAATACCTGGGTGTTGAAATAATCGGTACAACACACCCCCATGACACAAGTTTACCCATGTAACAAACCTGCACATATACCCCTGAACTTAAAAGTTAAGAAAATAATAATAAAACTGAAAAAAAAAAAAAGGGCCCACCTTCATGAGCTCCTGATAAAGGGCTGAACTGATCTGAATTCCAGCAGGAAGAAATGGACCAGCCACCACCTTCCCACCTCCCAGGATGCACTATTCCCAATGCCCACCTCACCCCCTACCCATAGCTCTCCAACTCAGTCCAGTTCCAGTAAGAGTGGACAATGGCTGAGTGCTCTTGCCTGACTGGGTGACCTGCAGCAGTCGATCCCTCCGGGCCTCCAGTGCCTCATCTAGAATGTGGGAAGAATCCTAGTTGCTTCTCTATTCTCCCCTTCCAGGGCTGCTGTGAAGGGGGTGGGGTGGGAGGAAGGGAACTATGAAAGAGAGGGGTGAAAGAACTCCAAAAGAAAAGATTCTTCTGGCTGGGCGTGGTGGCTCACGCCTATAATCCAACACTTTGGAAGGCAGAGGTGGGCAGAAGACTTGGGACAAGGAGTTCGAGACCAGCCTGGGCAACATGATGAAACCCTGTTTCCATAAGAATTATAAAAAAATTAGCTAGGTTTAGGGGGCCAGGCGCAGTGGCTCACGCCTGTAATCCCAGCACTTTGGGAGGCCGAGACGGGCGGATCAGGAGATCAGGAGATCGAGACCATCCTGGCTAACATGGTGAAACCCCGTCTCTACTAAACAAAATACAAAACATTATCCAGGCGTGGTGGCGGAGGCAAGAGAATGGCGTGAACCCGGGAGGCGGAGGTTGCAGTGAGCCAAGATTGCACCACTGCACTCCAGCCTGGGTGACAGAGCGAGACTCTTTCAAAAAAAAAAAATTAGCCAGTCGTGGTGACACGCCTGTAGGCCCAGCTACTCAGGAGGATGAGGTAGGGAGGATCACTTGAACCCAGGAGGCATAAATTGCAGTGAGCTGAGATCTCGCCACTGAACTCCAGCCTGGGTGACAGAGCCAGATGGTCTCAAAAAACACAAACAAAAACAAGCAAAAGGATTATCTTATTTCAGGGGCCTGCAAATCTCCTTTTGAAAATCTTTCTTCAAACTAGACTTCTCCAATCCTGATTGCCTGCTCATTCAAGTTATTCATTCAACAGCTATCTGCAAAGCAGCCACTGAGAAGGTGCTGGGGCACCAGCCAGTGCTTGCCCTCAGGGAGCTGCAGACCCTGGCAGGAGGGCACAGATGTGCATCAAGGCGCTCCACAATTGCCCAGTATTATGCTGGTGGGCTGCTCTCAAAGCTGAGAGGGACGCTGAGCTCAGTGTGGGGTGGGATCAGGGAGAGCTTCTTGGAGGAGTGGCATTTATACCCAGGCCTAAAGGATGATGAGATTTAAGTAGATGAAGAGAGATGGCCTCTGCTTCCAGCATCCCCCTCTGCCAATATGGGCCTCCTGCCCCACCGAACTGTTGGGTCTCATGCTCCCTGGGAAAACCCTGTCCCTTTCAAGGCTCAAAGTACACAGCAGGTGGGTGAATGAATGAATAATGCCCAACCAGGGCCTTCCTATTCAAACTCATGTGTTCTTTCCTTTCTTCAAATACTTTACCATCCAGCAAGAGTCAGAAGAGACCTGAGAGGCCTCCTACCCTACCCTTGCCCAGCCCATTCTCCAGAAAAGCAAACGGAGGCTGCACCTGGTTTGGTGTCTGGTGGAGGCAGCAGCAGCTCCCGGAGCTGGGAATCTTTAACATCCTCGATCCAGCGGAGGTCCAGGAGCCGCAGGGCTGGCAGTGGGGCTGAGCCCAGGGCAGAGACGGAGAGCCAGGAGCAGCCAGAGAGCACCAGCTCCTGCAGGCCTGCGGGGAGAGGGGGTGGTCAGGAAGCAGGTGCTGTAAGGACTCCATCCCAGGCCTGTCCTTGTCACCACCCTGTCCTCCGCACCACACACCCTACCTTGTAGTCGGTTCAGAAGCCACATGAGCTGCTTCTTGGAGACACCTGTCCAGCTGAGGTCCAGGGCACGGGGCTGGCGGCGAACCACACCACTGAGCATGGGCGGGGTCAGTGACTTCCGCCGGCTCAGGTCCATTCGAGGCCACAGACGCTTGTCATAGCACCTGGCGGCCATAGGGGGGAGACAGAGACCTCAGCCCTCAGCTCTCAGCAGCCCACAGTTCCCAGGCTCCACAGCTACACAGCTCCAAGGGTGTACCTCAGCTCTCTTCTGGCCACACAGACAACAGGGTGGCAAGAGGCACCTGGCCTCGGCCAAGAGCACTGGGACTGGAACCCAACTCCATCACTAACTGGAAATGAGACCCTGGGCAAGTCTGCTCCTCTCCCTGAGCCTCAGAAGCCTCGTTTATGATTGAAGGCAATAGCCCCCGACTCTGCCTGCCCACAGGGCAGCTGTCAGGTCACACGGGCTCATTCCAGCTGTGGGCCTCCCAGCATAGAAAGCATGCTGCCCAACACATACACAAATGCCACACATGCTGCCTGATGTCATGCCAAGGGGACTGGTGTTATCCAGTCATCTCCAGCCACCCTTGGGCTTCTCGATTCCTGAGTTTCAGGGCTCATGGGTCCTTGTCTCCTTTACTCATCTCTGCCTCTGATCCACACCTGCCCCATCTTGACAGCCAGCTGCCCGCAGCTGGACTTACAGCCCTAATATCTTCCCATTACATTACTGTGTTCCTCCAACTAGAATGTAAATTCCACAAGGGCAGATTTGCCTTTTCCACTTTTTTTTTTTTTTGAGACGGAGTCTCGCTCTGTCGCCCAGGCTGGAGTGCAGTGGCCGGATCTCAGCTCACTGCAAGCTCCACCTCCCGGGTTTACGCCATTCTCCTGCCTCAGCCTCCTGAGTAGCTGGGACTACAGGCGCCCGCCACCTCGCCCGGCTAGTTTTTTGTATTTTTAGTAGAGATGGGGTTTCACCGTGTTAGCCAGGATGGTCTCGAACTCCTGACCTCGTGATCCGCCCGTCTCGGCCTCCCAAAGTGCTGGGATTACAGGCTTGAGCCACTGCGCCCGGCCAAGCCTTTTCCACTTTTTGAAAACAAATTTTTTTGAGACAGGGTCTCACTCTGTCACCCAGGCTGGACACTACCGTGGCTCGCTGCAGCCTCAACCTACTGGGCTCAAGCCATCCTCCCACTTCAGCCTCCTGAGTAGCTGGGACCACAGGCACATGTCACTACGCCTGGCTAATTTTTAAACAATTTTTTTGCAAAGACAGGGTCTCACTATGTTGCCCAGGCTCGTCTTGAACTCCTGGCCTCAAGTGATCCTCCTGCCTTGGCCTCCCAAAACACTGGGATTACAAGCATGAGCTACTGCACCCAGCTGTGCATTTGTAATGAATGAATCAAGCTAGTAATTACTTAAAGCTTCCACTGACCACTCTTCCCCCACCTCCTCATCTATAGCATTTCATTTATTCTCTGATTATGGAATGTCTTTTAGGTCCCAAATATTGAAGCTACTGAATGAGGCCTGAACAACATTAAACAGGTTTCCTAACCCCAGCACTCCACAGGCCTCGACAGACTATCTAACATGCAGTGGGCTGGGTGCAGTGGCTCACACCTGTAATCCCAGCACTTTGGGAGGCTGAGGTGGGTGGATCACGAGGACAGGAGTTCGAGGACAGCCTGGCCAAAATAGTGAAACCCTGTCTCTACTAAAAGTACAAAAAATTAGCCGGGCATGGTGGTGGGCGCCTGTAATCCTAGCTACTCGGGAGGCTGAGGCAGGAGAATCACTTGAACCCAGGAGGTGGAGGTTGCAGCGAGCCAAGATCGCGCCACTGCACTCTAGCCTGGGCGACGGAGTGAGACTCCGTCTCAAAAATAACAAAAAACAAACAAAAACATGCAGTGAGCTGGAGAAGGGCTTCTCAAACTTACTTCCCCAGGAACCCTTCCCAACCTCTCCCCAGGTAATCTAGTAACACTGTAGTACACCGAAGTTCCTTGGGACTCAGTTTGAGAACTCTCTTCTCGTTCAGTAGTTCTCAAAGGCAAGTCTGGAAATGCCTCTGAGACTCAATAGACTATGTCAGAAGCAGGCCCAAGAAGCTTTTTTTTTTTTTTTCCCTTTCAACGGCGGTCTCCTTTAGTCTCCCAGGCCGGGGTGCAATGCTGCGATCATAGCTCACTGCAACCTCAAACTCCTGGGCTCAAGCCATCCTCCCACCTCAGCCTCCTGAGCAGCTGGGACCACAGGCACATGCCACCACACCTTTTTTTTTTCCTTTGAGACAGAGTTTCGCTCTTGTTGCCCAGGCTAGAGTGCAAGAGTGTGATCTTGGCTCACTGAAACCACCGCCTCCCGATTTCAAGCGATTCTCCTGCCTCAGCCTCCAGAGTAGCTGGGATTACAGGCATGCGCCACCGCGCCTGGCTAATTTTTTGTATTTTTAGTAGAGATGGGGTTTCACCATGTTGGGCAGGCTGGTCTCGAACTCCTGACCTCAGGTGATCTGCCCACCTCGGCCTCCCAAAGTGCTGGGATTACAGGCGTGAGCCACTGCGCCTGGCCTATTTTTTTATTTTTAGTAGAGACAAGGTTGCCCAGGCTGGTCTTGAACTCCTGAGCTCAGGCGATCCTTTCCTTGGCCTTCCAAGGGAAGCTGTCTCTTGCTTCCCTCCCTGCCCTCATGACTCTGAAAGGCTTTTCCTTGCAGAAGCCCTGGGCTGGGGCCGTGATTCCCAAGCTCCAGTATTTGCTGTTCACTTATCTGCATAACATGATTTATCTTTGAATCATCTCCTCTTTGCACTTAAAACCAGTATTCTTTCCCATAAATATGTTAATCTTAAAAATAAACACAAAAGGCTGGGCTGGGTGGCTCACGCCTGTAATCCCAGCACTTTGGAAGGCTGAGACAGGTGGATCACAAGGTCAGGAGCTCGAGACCCTCCTGGCTTATACAGTGAAACCCCGTCTCTACTAAAAATACAAAAAAAAAACAATTAGCCGGGCATGATGGTGGGCGCCTGTAGTTCCAGCTACTTGGGAGGCTGAGGCAGGAGAATGGTGTCAACCTGGGAGGCGGAGCTTGCAAATGAACCAACACTGCACCACTGCACTCCAGCCTGGGCAACAGAGCGAGACTGTCTCAAAAATAAATAAATAAATTAAATAAATAAAACAAAATAAACAAAAAAAAAACCAGACCAGAGTTATTAAATCCTAGCCAGGTGTTGCCGTTGCTTTAGGTTAGTACCTGAAGACTACTTTTGTTAAACAGGGAGATAAGTATCAGAGAAGTGTTAGAAAAAGCACCTAGTGGAGAAGACTTCCTTTCCAAAACTCACAGAGGGAGTAAGCCATACTTTTGTGTCACTGAAAAATGCCAGGCCTACTCCAGAGGCCCAGTGTGTTGTTTTATTATTTTTTTGAGACAAGGTCTCACTCTGTCGCCCAGGCTAGAGTGCAGTGGTGCAATCATAGCTCACTGCAGCCTCCAACTCCTGGGCTCAAGTGATCCCCCTGCCTCAGCCTCCCATGTAGCTGGGACCACAGGTATGCTTAGCTAATTTTTTCTTTTTAAATAGAGATGGGGGTCTCACTATATTGCCCAAGCTGGTCTTGAACCCCTGGGCTCAAGCAATTCTCCTGCCTCAGCCTCCCAAAGTGCTGGGATTACAGGCGTGAGCCACCGGGCCCAGCCCTGGTGTGATGTTTTAGAGAAGGCTGAGGGCACAGACACCAAGGCTTTAGTCCACACACCTTCACCCCTCTGCCACCCGCTCTCCTGCTCCCTCCTACCCTCACCCTGCTTTTCTGGCATTCTAGCCTCTCCCTCTCCTGATTCCTTCCTCTCAACTAATAAACATCTGCAAATCTCTCCAATTCAAAACATGAAAAGGAAAAAAACCAACTCACGCCCGACCCAGCTTCTGCCCCTAGGTCCTGCCCCTTTGCTCTTTCAGTGAGCAAGAAAATCGGTGACATCTGCCACATCCAAAACCTCTCTCTGCCCACTGTGACCCTGCCACAACTGTCACCACTTCCTTGAAGCCACTTCCCTTCCACGGTCCACAGCTGAAAGGAAGCCCCTTTCCCTGGGGGTGCCCACAGGCCCCCAACTGTGTTTCTGTATCATACTGCACAAGGGCCAGGCCACACACCTGCCCACCTACAGACACAGTGCTGTCTAATGCCAACACGTTGTGGCACATGCTGTGCCTCTGCCAGAAATGCCAACCCAGAGCCTTCGTGGCTCGGCTCCAGTGCCTCCTCTTCCAGGAAGTCTCCCACACCCTTCCTTGGCTAGAGTCCCCCTGCTCTTGTACAACCAGGACACTGGGGTTAAACCTCAGAGGGGCAATCAAGAGTCACTGAGGGCTGACTGTCTGGCTTCCACTGGGCGCGGAGGAGCCAAAGGTGACAGGTTCCTGCCATACAGTCAGAGAGATATGGACAGTCCACAGTAACTGAGGCGACAGGTGGCATGGTAAGGACTGGGTGGGGGAGCCTTCTGGGGGGACAATGCCTGACCTGAGACTCCAAGGAAAGCAGCAGTTACTTCAGCAAGGGGAGGGGGAGGAGGGTGTGTGTTCCAGATGGGGAAGAACCTGTGTCCAGGCCCACGAGAGACAGAACGGAGAGCTCTGGAAACCCCAGGCCACAGGAACTCATCATCATAACCAGAGTCATGCTGATCACAGTGACTTCAGCACTACTAACCAGCCATTATCCAGGGTTCACTGTGTGCCAGGGACTGTCCCATGCATTAAGCACTGAACCTCACACCAGCCCTAGGAGGTCAACATTACCATTATCATCTCCTTTCTACAGTAAAGAAAATCAGGCAGGCGGGCGCAGTGGCTCACGCTTGTTAATTTCAGCACTTTGGGAGGCCAAGGCGGGCGGATCACGAGGTAAGGAGTTCGAGACCAGCCTGGTCAATACAGTGAAACCCCGTCTCTACTAAAAATACAAAAATTAGCTGGGTGTGGTGGCACGCACTTGTAGTCCCAGCTACTACTTGGGAGGCTGAGGCAGGAGAATCACTTGAACCAGGGAGGCGGAGGTTGCAGCGAGCTGAGACCATAGCATCCCACTCCAGCCTGGGTGTCAGACTCCGCCTCAAAAAAAAAAAAAAGCCGGGTGCAGTGGCTCATGCCTGTAATCCCAGCACTTTTGGAGGCCGAAGCGGGTGGATCATGAGGTCAGGAGATCGAGACCATCCTGGCTAACACGGTGAAACCCCATCTCTACTAAAAAAAAAAAATACAAAAAATTAGCTGGGCATGGTGACGGGCACCTGTAGTCCCAGCTACTCAGGAGGCTGAGGCAGGATAATGGCATGAACCCGGGAGGCGGAGCTTGCAGTGAGCTGAGATCGCGCCACTGCGCTCCAGCCTGGGCGACAAAGCGAGCCTCCATTTAAAAAAAAAAAAAATTGGGCCCAGAGAGGCTGAGAAACGTATTCAAGGCACCACAACTACCATGTGGTAGGTAGCAGAGGCAGGGTCCACCTAGCCAGCCTGGGTGGAAAGCCTGAATTTTGAGGAGAGAAGAGGCATGGGTGGAGCTGCAAAGGAGGGATGGGGCGGGGTGTCATGTCAAGGAGGGCTGGAACGCCAGGCCACAGACTGTCATGGTCACTGAGCCCAGAGCTGAGGATGTGAGCTGTGAGGATCTAAATCCCAGCTCTGCCACCTCCAGGCTTTGGGGGTCTCAGGTGAGTCACTCGCCCTGTGTGGGCTTCCATTTCCCAAACTGTACAGTGGGGTGAAGAACAGCGCTTCCTTCAGAGGTTGCTGCGACAAAGAAGGGACACAGTTCAGGGAAGTGGTTGGTGCAGTCAGGGGGCCCAATTCATGTCCATATGTCCAACAGGACTGCGATGGTGGGTGTCTGCTGTGAAGGTGACAGGGAGCCACAGGTGGGTTCTTTCTAAGCTGGAGAATGACACTGAGACAAGAGGCAGGGAAAGCTCTAAGAGCCAAGGTGTGCCATCGTCCCAGAGACATGTGGCTTGACGCCAAAGTCACCTAACCCATTCACTTCCTCCCGGACTCCAGCTACCCTACAATGAGTCCTCTCCTACTAGGCTGACCTGCAAACCCTCAATTCCAATCTTAACCCTCCCTCTTGCAGAAGCTCCCGCGAACAAAGAGTTGGACCAGCCCTTACTGCCCGCTGAGGGCTCACAGCCCCTAGGCCTCCAAGCACTGCCAGTTCCGCCCTCCTGGAGGTCACTGAGCCCCAATGCCACCACTGTTCTCCAATCTGTCCCCCTCCAGGCCCTACCCGACCATGATCACCTTGGGTTCCAGTCCCTTCCTCGCCACCCTCTCTCTATCCATGTCCTCAAAAGCCCCAACCCTCTTCCCTGCAACTCAACAAACCCTGCATGCCTCCCCTGCCACCCTCTCTCCACTCTTCACTCTTAAGGGATCACTTCACTTTCCAGTTCCAAGAGAAGATGGAAGCCACCAGATAGGAAAGCCTGCAGCCTCCTGCTCTCCCCTACACATGCTTCTCCAGCGCCACCCTCTGTACATCTTTCCACCCTGCATCCTGGTTTCCTCTCCACCCATTCGCGAAGATGATCTCACTGCCCACTGTCCGCCAGGTGCCATTAGACAGCAGGGACACAGAAGGAACAAACAAATCAAGTCCCTGCCTGGGAGCTGATGCCCTTGACTCCATTCATTCCGGCTTTGGACCCCCCTCCACCCCCAGAGCACAGCTAAGGACCCAAGGCCTCCGGGTAGCAAAATACAACCACCACTTCCTGGTCCTTGATCTCCCACGGCCTCTCGCCAGCATCCACCTCTGCTCACCACATTCCCTCCTGCCTCACTCTCTACTCAGGGGCACACCTCTGGACGTGGGCTCCTCCAATTCTCTGGCTAGGCTCTTACGCTAACTCACAAGTACTGATGTGTGATCTTTTGCCCTCTTCATCAAAGCTGCTTGGTTTGCTACCTACAGGCTGAGAACTCCCAAACTTGTATCTTTCTCTTGAGCATCAGACCCACACTTCCTGAGCACACCACACACGTCAGTCATCTGAGCTCTTTACCCTCCCCGAACCTGCTCCTTCTGAGCCTGGGGAATGATGCTGTTGCCCATACAGGCTCCTGGGTCAGAAACTCACCTGAGGGCTACCCTGCTGTCCCCACTGCCAGTTAGTCACCAAGTCCAAGCCATTCCACTTTTTTTTTTTTTTTTTTTTGAGACGGAATCTCACTCTGTTGGCCAAGCTGGAGTGCAGTGGCTTGATCTCGGCTCACTGAAACCTCTGCCTCCCGAGTTCAAGCGATTCTCCTGCTTCAGCCTCCCAAGTAGCTGGGATTACAGGCGCCCACCACCATGGCCAGCTAATTTTTGTATTTTTAGTAGAGAGAGGGCTTCACCACATTGGCCAGGCTGATCTCGAACTCCTGACCTCAGGTGATTCGCCTGCCTCGGCCTCTGAAAGTGCTGGGAATTACAGTCATGAGCCACCACGCCCAGCTTTTTTTTTTTTTTTTTTGGAGACAGAGTTTCACTCTTTCTGCCCAGGCTGGAGTGCAGTGGCATGATCTCAACTCACTGCAACCTCCACTGCCCAAGTTCAAGTGATTCTCCTGTCCCAGTCTCCTGAGTAGCTGAACTACAGCCGTGTGCCACCATGCCTGGCTAAAGTTTTTGTATTTCTAGTAGAGATGGGGTCTCACCATGTTGGCCAGGCTGGTGTCGAACTCCTGACCTCAAGTGATACACCTGTCTCGGCCTCCCAAAGTGCTGCGATTACAAGCATGAGCCATCATGCCCGGCCCAGGCCATTCCACTTCTTAAAAAGTTCTTACGCCGGGCGTGGTGGCTCATGCTTATAATCCCAGCACTTTCGGAGGCCGAGGCGGGTGGATCACCTGAGGTCAAGAGTTCAAGACCAGCCTGACCAACATAGAGAAACCCCATCTCTACTAAAAATACAAAATTAGCCAGGCATAGTGGCGCATGCCTGTAATCCCAACACTTTAGGAAGCCAAGGTGGAAGGATCACTTGAGGCCAGAAGTTCAAGACCAGCCTAGGTAACAGCAAGTCCCCAGTTCCTGCAAAAAGTTTTAAAAATTGGCCAGGCACAGTGGCATGTGCCTGCAATCCCAGCTACTCAGGAGGCTGAGGAAGGAAGATTGGTTGAGCCCAGGAGGTTGAAGTTACAATGAGCTATGACTGCACCACTGTACTCTAGACTAGGCAACAGAGAGAGACCTCTGTCTAAAAAAGAAAAACAAAACAAACAAACAAAAAAAAAACAAAAGGCCTGGCAAGGTGACTCACACCTGTAATCCAAGCACTTTGGGAGGTCAAGGCAGGTGAATCACCTGAGGTCAGGAGTTCGAGACCAGCCTGACCAATATGGCAAAACTCCAGCTCTACTAAAAATACAAAAACTAGGCTGGGTGTGGTGGCTCACACCTGTAATCTCAGCACTTTGGGAGGCTGAGGCAGGCGAATCACCTGAGGTCAGGAGTTCGAGACCAACCTGACCAACATGGTGAAACCCTGTCTCTTCTAAAAAAGTACAAAAATTAGCCGGGCGTGGTGCTGTATGCCTGTAGTCCCAGCTACTCAGGAGGCTGAGACAGGAGAATTACTTGAACCTGGGAGGCGGAGGTTGCAGTGAGCGGAGACTGCGCCCAGGTACTCCAGCCTGGGTGACAGAGCAAGACTCCATCTTAAAAAAAGAATTATTCGGGCATGGTGGCAGGCACTTGTAGTCCCAGCTACCTGGGAGGCTGAGACAGGAGAATCACTTGAACCTGGGAGGCGGCGGCTGCAGTGAGCCGAGATCACACACTGCACTCCAGCCTGGGCAACAGAGCAAGGCTCCGTCAAAAAAAAAAAAAAAAAAAAAAAAACAGTTATCATTGCAAATCTTTCCCCACTGCCGCTGTTTCTGTGCCCAGACCTGGCAGAGCCTCCCGAGTGGTTCTGCTGTGCCCCCACAGGCCCCTGCTCTCCCTGGCTCTTGTCCTTTTCATTGAGAGGTGCCATCTGATTATTTAGTACCCTCCAGGCACTGTGCTGAGGGCTTTGCAGGAATCACTTCACTTAACCCCAAAAGGTGAGTATTCATACAAACCCAGACCGCAGATGAGAAAACCAAGGCCTCGAGAGGTATGGCTCTCCACACATGGCCACGCAGCCAGTGAAACCCAAGGATGCGGACTCCAGGGCCTACACTGGGAGCCATTGCCTCTCGCTTTGTCTGCTTCAGGCCACACGTCTTCCGTTGAAGCAGAAATTAGGTCCGTTTCAGTCTGGCTCCCACATGCCAGGCACAGAGTTGGCCTTGAAGGGGCCTCAGCAAACATTTCCTTGATTAGTACATGAGGCGGGTGTCATCCCCTGCAACTTCTGTAACTATCTGCTTCTCCTCAAGGGCACAGATCTACATTCTGAGGCCTAATAGGCTGTGCTTTCAGCAACTATTTGCAACTAAGTAAATACTGGCTACAATGAGAGCTCTTTCTCAGTAGTTCCTATTTCCCAGGTACTGTGCTCAGTTCTTCCTGTGTATTAGCTCAAGAAAACACTATGCAAGAGTGTTGATAATCTGGTTTTTCAGATGAAGAAACCAAGGCACAGGAAGTTAAGTGACTGGCTTAATGGTTTATAGCTTCATCAGCTGTAACCATAACTGGTAGCTCATGCCTGTAATCCCAGCACTTTGGGAGGCCAAGGCAGGCACATTACTTGAGGTCAGGAGTTGGGAGACCAGCCTGGCCAACATGGTGATACTCTGTCTCTACTAAAAATACAAAAAAAAGGCCGGGCGCGGTGGCTCAAGCCTGTAATCCCAGCACTTTGGGAGGCCGAGACGGGCGGATCACGAGGTCAGATCAAGACCATACTGGCTAACATGGTGAAACCCCGTCTCTACTAAAAAATACAAAAATCTGGCCGGACGAGGTGGCGGGCGCCTGTAGTCCCAGCTACTCGGGATGCTGAGGCAGGAGAATGGCGTAAACCCGGGGGGCGGAGCTGGCAGTGAGCTGAGATCCGGCCACTGCACTCCAGCCCGGGAGACAGAGCAAGACTCCGGCTCAAAAAAAAAAAAATTAGCCGGGTGCGGTGGTGGGCGCCTGTAATCCCAATTATTCAGGAGACCGAGGCAGGGGAATCACTTGAACCTGGGAGACCGAGGCAGGGGAATCGCTTGAACCTTGCAGTGAACCGAGATCGTGCCACTGCACTCCAGCCTGGGTCACAGAGTGGGGCTCCGACTTAAAAAACAAAAAAAAAAAGATTGTGTCGCAGGCCATTTGCCTTCAGAGCTTACACTCTGGTACTTTTGGCTGTACAATCTCTGCAGATACCAGAAGGCACCAGTGGCCCAGAGCTGGTCCCAAAAGAAGACTAGAGTTTGAGTTCAGCCATGAACTTGTACTGTCACTTCAGGTGTCCCTTTTCCCTCATAGGGCTGCCATTATGAAGGTCAAATCAGCTAACCCTGCAACAGGGAGCCTGGTCCCAGCTACAGCGAGTCCCTGGGAAAGAGCCTGATGGCCTCGTTTACTGCAACATTTCTTGGGCACTCACACCGCCCTTTGTCCCGTGCTAGGGACATGAAGATAAAACAGACACAGTTATCTGCTCCCACCCCAGCAACTGACGGGAACATGAAATGAGTAAATGAATGAAGGCTTGTCAACACGCCGAAGGCCTCTGTGTGCTCTATGAGGGGAACAGTGCACTGTGGGAGTTTGATGGAGAGAAGGAGGAATTTTGTTGGGGGCGAGATCAGAGAAGAAGACAAGAGGCTCGGGAGGATGACCGACATTTCTAATCGAGGCTGCAGGGCTGGGGGATGGGCAGAGGGTGTTAGTGGTGGCTCCAGGGCAGAAGGAAAGCAGGAACTGAGTCAGGAGGTTCAAGCCTGGCTGTCTTTCAGGGACAGGGGCAGCCCAGCACATGGCGTTCTCCTATGTGAATGGAACCAACCATCGGACTGTTTTCGGAAGTGGCAGTATGAGAAGTGACAATGCGGTACAGCGCTCAGTGCTATGGCTGACACACACCAGACACTCAATATAATCGCTACTATCAGGAGGAAAAGCACGGGAGCCAAAGGGCCTAGGTTCCAAGGCCTGGTTCTACCACCACTTCCCTTCCACATGACCTCGGGCCTCAGCTTCATCTGAAAAAGGGGAAAATAACCTCTACCTCAAAGTTGTCTGGGGGGTTAAATAAGCCCGTAAGTGCAAAGTAACCTGCACATGGTAAACACAGAAGGATGCACTGTAATCTGTACACACTAGAGAAGTATCCCCAATATAAAAGCAAGGCCCAGAGAGGGCCAGAGACCTACCGCAGGTCACCCAGCAAGCGGGAAGCCTGCTGGCCACGGAACGCAGGCCTGTCCAGGCCACTCACCAGCGGCTCCAAGTTCGGCAGACTCGCATGCAGATACACAGCTCCCGTGGCCCGAGGTGCTGGAAGACGCGAAGCCAGGCGGCCCGGGGCAGGGGGTGGTCGGATCCAGCAGCCAAGGGGAGTGTGTCGGGCTCAGGGCTTCGAGGCGGGGGCCGCACCACGTGCCGCTCCAGCTGTGGAGGCCGGGGTGGTGGGGCGGGGCCCAGGGGCCAGCTGAGCAGGGGCCCCCCGCTGCCAGGGCGCACAGCCCGCCGCCCCCCGCGGTTCTCTTTCTCGCCAGAGCTGCCCCGGGCTGGCCGTCGCCCATTCCGGGCCTCGCCGGGGGCTTCGTCCTCACTCAGCGATGTGCCCGAAGAGTCGGAGTCGGAGTCTGAGTCCGAGGAGGAAGAGGAGGTGTCAGGCACCCGTTCCAGCAGCTGGCACATCCGCTTGAAACGCTCTAGCTTCTCCCTCTGCGGGGACGGGGACGGCACCGCTGGGCCCTCTGCAGAGGCCAAAGGAGGCTTTGGTTTCTGCAGGGAGACAGGGTTGATGCTGTTCTAGGGCCCGGGATACATCTTCCCACCTCCCTATCCCGAGGAGTCATCAGGGGATGAACAGTCCAAGGGAGAGTCCTGAGTTCCAGCCCTGGCTCTGCTCCCGACAGTGGGAGACCTTGCTACAGCCACTGGCAGGCCCTGGGCCTCAGTTTCCTCGTTGGTAACAGAAGGGTGCTAATTAAAGTAATTTCCAGCTGGGCGTGGTGGCTCATGCCTGTAATCCTAGCACTTTGGGATGCCAAGGTGGGAGGATCATGAGGTCAAGAGATCAAGACCATCCTGGCCAACATGGTGAAACCCCTTCTCTACTAAAAATATAAAAATTAACTGGGCATGGTGGTACAAGTCTGTAGTCCCAGCTACTCCGGAGGCTGAGGCAGAATTGCTTGAACCCAGGAGGTGGAGGTTGCAGTGGACCAAGATCGCACTACTGCACTCCAGTATGGGCAACAGAAGGAGACTGTCTCAAAATAAAATAAAATGTCCAGCCCTTATGGATTTCCATGGCTTAGGCAGTTCCAAAAGCAGTAGGGAATGGAGAAATGAGAGACCTGCTTTGAGTCCTGACTTGCCCTCCACTCTGGATGGCTGTGGGAAGCCCCTGCTTCATCATCGACTACCCAGACCAGCTGGAGCAGGCGTCTGTCCACCAACCGAGGGTAACAGTGACTGGCCCCATGAGCAGCACCCCACACCGGCTGACTCACTCTGTCCTCACAGTCCTAACGCAGTGCTGACTTGGGCCACTCTTTTCAGACATGAGGAAACCGAGGCTTAAAGGCACGAAGTGACTTTTCCAAGGTTACAAACTGACAAACAGCAAAGGCAGGATTTGGACCAATCAGGCGGACTCCTGTGTTGCATGTCTGTGCCAAGTAATATCTCAATTCTGGCTTTACTGTTTGACTTGGACAAGTCTTCAAACTTCTCTGGGCCTTATTTCCCTTGAATCTAGGTAAATTTTATAGCTTACAAAGCTCACTGCCTTTCAGAACCTCGTTAGATATATACAGTTCTACAGAATAAGGGGGCAAGGCAGACAGCAGCATCTCCACTTCATGGATAAAGAAACTAAGGCCCCAGCACTTTGGGAGGCCAAGGCAGGCGGATCACAAGGTCAGGAGATCGGGACCATCCTGGCTAACATGTTGAAACCCCGTCTCTACTAAAAATACAAAAAAATTAGCCAGGCGTGGTGGTGGGCGCCTGTAGTCCCAGCTATTCAGGAGGCTGAGGCAGGAGAATAGCGTGAACCTGGGAGGCAGAGCTTGTAGTGAGCCAAGATTGCGCCACTGCACTCCAGCCTGGGCAACAAAGCAAGACTCCATCTCAATAAAAGATAAAAAAACAACAACAAAAAAAATAAGGCTCAGGGTGGCCAACAAGCTTCTAGGACCATACAAAGAGTAAACAGACAGAAATTTGAACTCAGTTCTCTCCCCTGTAAGGCTTGGAAAGATGAGGCAAGTAGGTCAGATGAGCCCTAAGGGTTTTAGGGAAGTCGGGGGCTCCTGTGGCCTGGACACAACCCACCCTCCCACCCAACTCATCTCAGGGGTCCAGACGCCCACCGTAGCCAAGTGGGGCTGGGGCAGAACAAGGTGAGCAGGAAAGGACAGGCCTCAGGCTCCAGGGTGAAGGGTGGGGCAAGGGAAGGTGGGAAGGGGAGGGAGGAGGTCCCCGGCACACCTCCCAGTTCTCGGGAGGGAGCCCAGGGTGGCAGGATGAGAAAGCCTGGCTCGGATTCAGAACCCTGGGGGGCAGCAGGCCCGGGCCGCCTGGGTCCGATCCTCGGAGGAGGCAGGCATCTCCACCCACCTTCTTCAGGTGCCTCTCTCGGCCTCCTTTCACCTACCAGGGTGAGAGGGAGATATGGGGGAAGGGAGAGACCCCATTAGGCCCCCATGGGTCAGAAATCTAAGGTCCATGCCCACCTCTTAGACTACAAGTCCCAGAAGCCCCCGTCCCAGGGATAACTCTGAGCATGCTCACCTTGCACCCAGCGTCCTAGCCCACTGAGCATGCTCCATCTCCTCTTTCCTCCCCTCAGGCCCTCTCAGCCCCTCCCTCCTCCCGTGCAGGGATGATCTGAGCATGCTCTCTCCTGCCTCCCTAACCCACCCAGGGCTCCCAAAGCTTCCAGCAGTGCCAGCTGACCTCACCTGTCCCCCACTCCTCCACATTGAGCATGCTCTATCCTCCCCCACCACCCAACTCCTGAACTACATCTCCCAACAGCCCTTGGGGGGACCCACGGACCGCTCCCAGGCCCATACACCCCCACAGAACCAGCCAGGACTACAGCTCCCAGAATTCCTAAGGCCAGGCCTAGTGAGTGTGCTCCGTGGCTCACCTTTTTCCTTGGGGTGGGGGGCTCATTCCCTGCCTCCCTTTCCTTTCGTTTGGGGGGCCCAGGCACATCCTCTGGGGGGGGGCCGGCAGGCAGGGGACCCTTGCGCCTAGGCGGGGGCGGTGGAAGCGGGGGCTCCTCTGTCAGCTTCCATCCGCTCCCCAAGCTGGCGCCCTCCTCGCCGTTGTCGGCCCTACGGCGGCCAGGCCCCTCACCTGAATCCTAGGCGGGAGGGAAGCTGGGGGTGAGGACCTGCACAGCTCCCCGACCCACCACCTACCCATAGCTCAACCCAGCCCAGCCCCTACCTTGCTTGTGCGGCCTTCCTGGGTGCAGCGAGGGCACTCCCAGCAGTTGGGGATCTCTGCATTGATGACACCCTCAGCCTTCCCCATCTGTAGGCAAGAGGGCAGCGAGTGGGGGGTTGGCCAGGAAGCCCAGAGCCAGGGTGCCCCCCCCACTCCCTGCTCCCTGACAATCTGCCCCACCCCAGTTGCCAAGGTCCCAGGGCCATCACCTTCAGGCAGCCAGGGTGGACGATCTCGTTGCAGATTGTGCACTCCATGAGGCTCAAACCAAATTTCTCTTCCTCTCCCTCCACCGTGTCCTCCTTCCCAGCCTCCCCACACAAGAGGCACACAGCTGTGTGTGGGAGCACGGGCTGTTGGGGGAGAGGGGACATCAGGGGCCCCGAAAGCTAACAACAGGGGAAAGACCCTTCCTTCTAGGGACCCTGGCCAGCTGCCAGATGAGGTGCAGCACCCACGGGCCAAGCTGAGTCTGATCCTGAGTTTGCTCCTTTTGGGAGTGTGACCTCAAGCAACTAATTTAACCTCTTTAAGTCTCCATTTCTGCATCTGCAGAATGGGGCTCAGAATCTTTCCCTCGCAGGACTCTTGGGAGAGCAAGATGATACATGAGAGACACTGATACGTAGCTGTTATAACCTGTGACTGTTATAGCTGGACCCAGGGCCAGTGTGACCCTGAAATTACAGCTGGCTTTGGAGAGGACAGTAACACTCAGAGGGTGGGGAAGACAGCTTGGGGTGATACCGAGGTCGCTCCATGAGCAGTCCAAGGGTTGCTCTGAATCCCACAATGAACCTGGTTTTGGCAAGACCCCCTGGGAACACTAGGGAAGTCACTAGTCCTGGGGAAGTGGGGGCAGCCTCAGGCAGTGTGACTTTGGGGAAGACAGTGGTAGAACTGAGTCATAACAAGGATGCGGCAGAATCAAGGAAGATGCAGGTAGTGGGAGAAGAAAGAGTGAGGCAAGGGGTTGGGGGAGAAAAGAAAAGAAGTGAGGGGCTGAAGGGTGAAGAGACCAACCAGTAAAGAGCAGCAGGAGGAAGAGAGGGAGGTGGCAGAGTGGGGAGGGGGACACAGGATGCAGCTGGCTCCTCGAGGCTGCTGGGGAAGGGCCGTGCTCTGGAGCCCAGGGACGCTCAAAGGATGAGGAAGGCAGGGCGGAAACCCATGCTTCCCTAATCCCTACTGTGTGCTGGGCCTTGTGGTAGACACATTCGCGTCCGTGCCATTGTTTAATCTTTACAACTCAGCAAAGGAAACATTTTACAGAGAAGGAACCTGAGGTTCATTCAACATGATTTGCTCAAGGTCACATAAAGGGTGAGCTTGGCCTCAAATCCAAGACCACCCTTGGTGAGGAATAGGCCAGAGAAGGGCAAGACCTGTTGGAAGGGGGCCATCTCTGGGGATGGGCCCCCTCCTGCACAGAGACCTCTTGGGGGGTGGTAAAGCAGGAGTTGGGCATTCTGTGGGGGTGTGACTCTGAGAGCTGGGAAGAGCCTCAAAGTAGGGACTAGGTCAGATCCTTCTGTGCACCTGGACACTTCCCCTAGCTTGGAGCTGAGGACATAAATGGACATTGACACAAACTAGTGAATGAAGGGAAGAAATAAGCTAGTGAACAAACAGCCACTCCACAGTACAGGCTGGGAGGCAGTCACCAGCCATCCCAGGGAGGTATTGGGAAGGGTGGGCAGAGCCCAAAGGTGGGGGCAGAACTCACGGCAGTGCACTGCCGGAGCAGGCACGACTGCTTCATGCGCCCGGGCCCCCCGAACTTCTTCATGTCTCGGCAGAAGTGGCAATCCCCGCACTCAGTTCGCACACAGGCCCGGCAGCGGCGGCAGCGGGTTCGGCGTCGGCGCGCTCCGGCCCCCGGCCCCCGGCTGCTCGACGACATTGGGGGCGTCAGCAACGCCGAGGGCTGTGGGTGGATGGTGGCAGGGTCAGATGGGCCCACTGGGGCCCTGGCCTGGGAGACTCCCAGCAGCTCCCTCCACCCATAGACAGCTAGAGCCTGCCCTCTTCCCCAGGGGGACAAGGAGGTCACCCCGTCCTGTGTATCTGGGGGCCAATCCTCTACTCATGGCCTGTCTCCCTGCAGCAGCTCAAGAGGAGCCCAAGAACTGCTTCCCGGTCTTGCTCCTCTACTGCTTCCTCAGGGTCCCTCCCCTAGCCCAGGGAGCAGGAGGGGATACGGAAGCCCTCTCCTCTGCCATCCCCACACACTGGAGCTCCTTGGAAAGGTCAGGCACTCCTTGTCCGTGGTGTTAGCTTGGAGAGGTCCCAACTCTTCCCCTGTTATCAGAGTGTAGAATACCCCAGGCTCTCCCCATCCTCAATCTGGGGTAAACTACCCAGATTCACCTCCCAGATACCCACAGATTCCTAGACGGAAGCTCCGGACTTTTCTTCCCCCCGCCCCCCCCCCGCCCTTCATCCACAGCAGCCATCCAATCTCTCTTCCCCTCAACCCAGTTATCCTCCCCAGATCTAGCGAGATCCTTGCCCCCAAGCCCCTAACGATCTCCTCTGCCCACTAACATCCCAGGGCTCTGACAACCCAGGAGATGCTTCTTCGGAGACCCTTCTCAGCCCAAGATCTCAGCCCCTCTTGTTCCCCACAGGGCTCCCTCCTCCAGGACATCCTCCTCTTGGATCCCTCAGGTCCACCTGGGCAATCTCCCAGATTCCTTGGGATTCTAGAATCCAGCCTGACATCTCCCCAGAACTCAGGTTGGGCTCAGTCCTAGGCCCCCCCAGCATCCTGGGCTGCTTTCATCCCTAATCATCTACAATCCCTTGGGCTCCCCCTCCTGTGGAAACCAGATCCTCCAAGATCCCATGTGGAATTAGAAGCCTGGAGGGTCTCTTTCCAGTCAGAGTCTTACCCCAGATTCCCCCTTTCCAGGGACTTCCATACCCATCCACGGGGCTAAGGGGCCCTCCAGCGCTCCAGGGGAGGGGCCTGGAGGGCGGCGACTGCAGGCGGGGGTGGGGGCTTTCAAGGAGAAGCAGGGTCTAGGAAGGAGGGCCAGTTCCCCAGGTTGGAGAGGTCATAGGAAGGAGGGCTGGAGATGAGTTTGGAGCAGAGAGAGGGTGAGGCTGGGGGCGGGGAAGGTAGAGAGAGGCCGGGCTGAGGATGAATGGGAGTGGGCGCTGCCCAGGTCTGGGGGTGAGGAGGAGCCGCATGAACCCACCTCACACGTGTCCCGGGAGCCATCTCTCCCTTCTCGGCAGCTCCCGGCGGGTCGGCGGCCATCGGCGGCGGGGGGGGCCGGGCGGCGCGGGGCGCGGAACGCTCAGAACGCCGGGGTCCACGGCCCCCCGAGGGCGCTCGGCCCCTCCCTCCGGCGGAGGCCGGGACGGCGGCGAGTGGAGATGGGGGGCGCCGGGGGCGAGGCCCTCCCACGGGCTGCGGCGCGGCCCTTCCAGGGGGAGGTCCTGCTCTGGGGGGCTCAGTCCCTCAGCCCCCCCAGGCCAACGGGGGCTCCTTGGGCGCAGGGTGCTCAGCTTCTGCCCGGGGCCCACTCAGTCCCGGGTCCGAGTCCCAGCTCCCCTCCCCCCACCCCACCCCGCCTCTCCCCAGCGCCCCTGGCCCTTTAACTGGCCCCTTCCCGGACCCCACTGCTCAGGGGTCCAGGGCCAGGCCTGGGCCCCCCCACCGTTTCCGGGGTTCAAGACCCGCCCACCGCCGGTTCCCGGGGAGGGGGGGGTCGCTGTAACCTGCCCCCCTCCCCTGGGCCCGCCCCTGGACTGCGACCCCCTGCCCTACGGCTACGAGGCGAGCGGAGGGGGGTGAAGGAAGCTGCTCCGGCCCCGCCCCCCCAGCCCGCGCGCACCCCCGACCTCTCCCCCTCCCCCCAGCGCGCGACCCTCGGGAGATAGGGATTTAAATAAAATTTGAATAAATCCCCCTCCTCAAGCGGGAGGGTGGAAGGAAAGGATAGAGGGGGAGAGGGAAAGGGGAAGGGGGTAGTTGGGGTGTCTTAACCCCCCTGGTCCCCCAGCCCCGCGCTGCTACGGCCCGGGGCCCTGGCCGCCTCTCTCATCCCTCCTCAGCTCCTTCCTCCTTCCTCCTCTCTTTCCCCCTCCCTCCTCCTTCCCTCCTTCTCCTCCTCCTCCTCTTTACTCCCTCCTTCTCCCAGAGGAACCCCGCCCCCTTCCCCCTCCTTCCTCCACCACCTCCACTTTCTAGGACGAGCGCGCGCAGGGCTCGACGGGAGTTGTAGTCCGGCAGCCACTGATACTATGGGGAAACAACGGGACGCTGGGGGCAGCGGGAACTACAAACAGGATGGTGGAGGGCGTGCCCAGCCGGGAGCCGAGGATGCCGGGAGTTAGAGTCCCGTTGCCCCGAGGCTCCCAGTTGCAGAACATCGAGAAGGAGCAGGAACGATGACTACAAACAAGATGGCCTTCTCCCCCGACCCGACCTCCTTCCCAGGCACTCACACGCCCTCCTGTCCACAACCCTCCGCGTGTGTGATACCTGACGGGAGTCGCAGTCCATCTGCTGCCTTCCCGCTGCCATTTCTACTCGTCAGGAACAATGGAAAGGTGAAAAGGAACGAGGACTACAAGCAAGATGGCGGAAGAGGGACCTACACCTGACTAGTAGTCGATCTTACGAGGTGCGATGGGATTAGTAGTTTTCTAGCCTTCCAGTGTTCCTTCAGAATGGCGGAACCAGGAGGACGAGGAGACTACCATAAAGATGGCAGGACACCTAGCCTCTCCCGGTCTCCGCTTTTCACCACCTTGGGCACCTCGCCCGCCTGTGGTCTCGAAATCCCCCCAACCAGTGGCGCACGGCCTGACGGGAGTTGCAGTCTCCCGGCTCCCGTCTATCATCTCCAGTCGAGACAATGGAAGGGGATGGGGCGGGGCCACCGGCAAAGATGGCGGCTGCAGGGCCGGGGCGACGGTGACACGGGATGTGTAGTCCAGGCACCTAGCCTCTTCCCTGCGGAAATAAGGAAGTGGACTACGGTAAATATGGCGACCTCGCCCCTCGACCTCTGCGCCGGTGCCTGCAGGGAAATGTAGTTCCCTGCCGAGCGCAACAGAGAAAGTACGTCGCTGTCGAAATGTGAATCCCGGCGGTCACGCCAAATTGCGAGCCGACGGATACGGAAAGACTCTTTTCTCCTCTCCCCGCCGCCCACCTCTGAACAGCCTGGCGGGAAATGTAGTCCCAAGCTTTCACTCGCGAGTGGAGGGGGAGGATTTATTTCACCAGTGGGGATCAGTGAGGGTGGGGGAGAAAGACGTCGGGCGATCCAGGAATAAAGAATGTCCGCCTCCCCATGGGGTGAGGACTTCGCGTTTCAGGGGAGGGCCCTTAAAGGAAGGCAGCAGGAATCCGTCAGTCTTGTCGACCAGGGGGGCGTGGTCCTCGTCGAGAGTGCATTTACACTCTTGTACCCTAGAAAGCCTGGGCGCCTCCCACTCGATTCCTGCTCCTCAGACCTCCGGGAACCAGTGTCTTACAAGGCGTGCGGGCTCCGGGGAAAAGGACCTGGAGTCACAGCGAATCCCCGCCCCGCCCCGGGAAGCCACCAAACCTTGCTTTTTCTCATCTGCAAAATGGGGACAATAGGGATAATGATCCCCACCTCCAAGCACAGTTGGGAGAGTTAAACCAATATTCTTGTCACCAAAGTGCCCAACTCTGGCACGGGGCACGCGGTGGTAGATCCCTTTCTAAGGTCCCTTCCTGCCCAGCCGTTCTGAGAGCCCAGGAATCCATGATGCCGGACGGAGTTAGCTTCTGTGAGAAGAAAACTGATGGGCAGGCTCCTCCCAGCTTGGACCGATCCCAGCCCCTCCTCATCGGGGTCCTCCAGCGTCTGTTACCTGGGAGCAGTCCCAGGGGGCGCTCAATCTCCGTTCGACTGGGGTACTACAAACACGATTTCCGCAACGTGGAGTTGCAGGCGCTGCACGCTGTCCAGCCTCATCCCCTGCCTGATTTCCAGTCAGCCTTGGAGGCCTACACACTTCAACTGCCTATGCAAATGGAAAGGCTTCTCATCTCTCTGCCGTTTTTTGTTTTTTTGTGTGTGTTTTAAGGTCTTGCTGTGTCGCTTGGGTTGGAGTGTAGTAGGAGGACCAGTTTGCTGCAGCCTCAACCTCCTGGGCTTAAGCGAGCCTCCTGCCTCAGCCTTGTGAATACCTGGGACTTCAGGCACGCGCCACCACACCCAGCTAATTTTTAAACTATAATTTTTTTTTTGTTCAGACGAAATCTTGATATGTTGCCCAGGCTGGTCTTGAACTCCTGGCCACAAGTGTTCCTCCCGCCTTGGCCTCCCTAAGTGTTGGGATTATAGGGTGAGCCAGCAGCCATAACCCCCTTCTCAATCTTCCTCCTCCCCTGGAAAACCTGCTCACTTCTGACCCCAAGACAGCCCTCTCCCCTTCCCTCTTTCTCTTGTGTTTGGCAGACCAGCCCCAGCAAGGACTTGGTGGTTGTGGTTTTTCTATCAGGGATGTCAATGACTGGCCAGTGTCCTGTGAAGTCTCAACTTGGCAGAGACGCCCAAGGCTGGATGGGAGGTTCCTTTGCATCTCAGGCTTTATCAGTCAGGAAATCCCTCGCCCTCCCTAGAGGATTGGCTGTCCCCTCTATCCTCACTGCTTGAATTTGGTGTTGCATGATTGATTTCTACCCTGTTCCCTCTGCTTGAGGGCTGTCCTCCCCACGCCCATCTCACTTCTCCACCCAGTTCACTATTCATCCTTCAGGTCTCTATTTATGTATTTATTATTTATTGTTCTACTCTCTCACCTTTCTAAAAGGTCTCTATTTAAATGCCACTGTCAATCCCAGCACTTTGGGAGGCCTAGGTGGGCGGATCATGAGGTCAGGAGTTTGAGATCAGGAATGGCCAGTATGGTGTAACCCTGTCTCTCCTAAAAGTACAAAAATTAGCCGGGCATGGTGGCATGTGCCTGTAATCCCAACTACTTAAGAGGCTGAGGCAGGAGAATTGCTTGAACCTGGGAGGCGGAGGTTGCAATGAGCTGAGATCGTGCCACTGCACTCCATCATGGGCGATAGAGCAAGATTCCGTCTCAAATAAATAAATAAATAAATAAATATGTCACTGTCCTGGCCAGTTGCAGTGGCTCACACCTATAATCCCAACACTTTGGGAGGCCAAGGTGAGAGGATAACTTGAGACTAGGAGTTGAAGACCAGCCAAGGCAACATAGCGAGGCCCCATCTTTACAAAAATACAAAAATTAGCTGGACGTGTAGTCCCAGCTACTTGGGAGGCTGAGGGGCAAGGATTGCTTGAGGCCAGGAGATTGAGCCTGCAGTGAGCTATCGACAGTGAGACTCCATAAAAAAAAAAAAAAAAAAAAAAAAAAACAAATCTTATGAGGTTGAATTCCATTTTAGAGAAGAGGAAACTGGGACCCTCAACTGTGCAGAACGGATGAGTGGTACTGCCAGAATTCAAACCCCAGACTCCGGAACTCATGCTCAGAACTACTACAACATTCACAAACAGAGCAAATCCAGTCTTGTGTGCATGTAGTTTGGCATAGCAACAACACTACATTTCTCAGGCAAAATGGATTTCCAGCTTCTCTTGAAAAATCCTGAAATCTAGTCCAGGACCGTGGATAGTATTTAAAAAAAGAAAAAGAAAATGAAGAAAAGGCCGGGCATGGTGGCTCACACCTGTAATCCCAACACTTTGGGAGGCCAAGGTGGATGGATCCCTTGAGGCCAGGAGTTCAAGACCAGCCTGGCCAACATGGTGAAACCCCGTCCCTACTAAAAATACAAAAATTAGCCGAGTGTGGTGGCGTGCACCTGTAGTCCCAGCTACTCAGGAGGCTGAGGCACGAGAATTGCTTGAACCTGGGAGGCAGAGACTGCAGTGAATCGAGACAATGCCACTACACTCCAGCCTGGACAACAGAGCGAGACTCGGTCTCGACTCGGTCTCAAAAAAAAAAAAGAAAAAAAAAGGGCCGGGCGCGGTGGCTAACACCTGTAATCCTAGCACTTTGGGAGGCCAAGGTGGGCAGATTACCTGGGGTCGGGAGTTTGAGACCAGCCTGACCAATGTGGAGAAACCCCGTCTCTGCTAAAAATACAAAATTAGTCAGGCATGGTGGCGCATGCCTGTAATCCCAGCTACTCGGGAAGCTGAGGCAGGAGAATCACTTGAACTGGGAAGGCAGAGGTTGCAGTGAGCCAAAATCGCGCCACTGCGCTCCGGCCTGGGCAACAAGAGTGAAACTCCGTCTCAAAAAAACAAAAAAGAAGAAGAAAAAGAAGGCTTTTATAGCTTCTGCCTAGAAGTGACACATGTCAATTCAGCTCATATTTTATTGACCAGTCAAACAGCTAACCCTGGCCAGGCAAGGTGGCTCACGCACATAATCCCAACAGTTTGGGAGGCCGAGTTGGGCAAACCCAGGAGCCCAAGGCCAGCGTGAGCAACTTGGCAAGGCTCTCTGTAAAAGAATACAAAAATTAGCCGGGGTGGTGGCACACATCTGTAGTCCTAGCTACTCGGGAGGCTGAGGTGGGAGGATCGCTTGAGCCCAGGAGGTCCGGGCTGCAGTGAGCCATGATCGAGCCACTGCACTCCAGCCTGGGCGACAGAGCGAGACCCTGTCTAAAAATAATACAGAGATAGCCATAACTAATTAAAGGGGTTAGAGAAGCCGACTCTTGCCACATGCTTGGAAGGAGAAGAACTGGAAAACTTGTGGACAGCCCTTATCACAAGCACAGCTTCCTGTGGTTCCCAGGGGAAGTTAGTGCCGCCGGATGGAGGCTTTTTATGGGATACCACCCACTGCAAGGCACCCAATAATTGAACTCTTGTTACGTGGGATGGCAACATCCATATAGAACAGAGGAGTCTGATTGACACTGACCAAGGCGGGCGAGTGAATGGAAAATACCTCTGTGAGAAGCTCAGGGTCAGCCTTGGGATCAGCAATCACTAAAAGCCAAGCTCCCCAAGTTGCAATGGATCTGGTTACTGAAAACCCCAGAAGTGAAGTGTCCAGCCGTGTGTATGGCTTCAGGTGCCCGAGGAACATGTTAGCAGACTTCACTGGCCAGTGATCCTGGGGGAATGGATGGCATTGATGGCTGGGTTTGGGTTTATTTTCTTTTTTTAGACAGGGTCTTGCTCTCTTGCCCAGGCTGGTGTGAAGTGGTGCAGTCATAGTTCAATGCAGCCTTAACCTCCTGGGCTCAAGTGATCTTCAGCCTCTGGAAGTGCTGGGATTATAGGCATGAGCCACCACAGGAGGCCAATAGCTGGGTTTCTGCTGGCAAAATTTAGAAAAAAATCAATCAGGTATGGTGGTGCCCGCCTGTAGTACCAGCTACTCGGGAGGCTGGGGTGGGAGATTGAGCCTGGAAGGTCAAAGCTGCAGTGAGCCACGACTGAGCCACTGCATTCCAGCCTAGGGAACAGAAAGAGCCCTCATCTCTAAACATAAAATATATAAATAAATAAATATTAAATGGTAGTTGGCTACCATTGAAAATATTTAAATATCAATCTAAGATTAAATACTTTAAATAAAGTCTGAGGTACCAAATGGAATATACTATACATGTTATGAATACTAGTAAATTAAAAGTAGAATATAATGAAGAAAAATCTGGGTGTAGGGAAAGAGTGAAGAAAATGTTAAAAATTAATAGCGACTGGGCTGGGCATGGTGGCTCACACCTGTAATCTCAGCACTTTGGGAGGTCAAGGCAGGCGGGTCACTTAAGCCCAGGAGTTCCAGACTAGCCTGGCCAAGATGGTGAAACCTGGTCTCTACTAAAAATGTAGAAATTAGCCGGGCGTGTTGTCTCATGCCTGTAATCCCCACTACTCAGGAGGTTGAGGCATGAGAATCTCTTGAACCTGGGAGGTGGAGCTTGCAGTGAGCCGAGATCACGCCACTGCACTCCAGCCTGAGCGACAGAGTGAGACTCCTTCTGAAAAAAAAAAATGAACAAAGGCAGGACTTGAACGGAAGCCCACTGCCTCCTAAATTGCTGGGATTCCCAAGAATTCAGCTTCTAGTGTGACCAAAACAAAGATAGAGACAAGTCGGCCTGCAGGGTGGGACACAATGGGGGTGGGGGGGGCGAGCTGCTGACCTCTGACTTCTGTCTAGACAGATGCCTTGGACAACAGAGCTGGGCCTGGGGTGAGGCTAATTCCTCCAGATGTGAAGAAACACCTTAGAGGGGCCGGGCACGGTGGCTCACACCTGTAACCCCAACATTTTGGGAGGCCGAGGCAGCTGGATCACCTGAGGTTAGGAGCCTGGCCAACATGGTGAAACCCTCTATTAAAAATACAAAATCGGGCTGGGCGCGGTGGCTCAAGCCTGTAATCCCAGCACCTTGGGAGGCCGAGACGGGCGGATCACGAGGTCAAGAGATCGAGACCATCCTGGCTAATACGGTGAAACCCCGTCTCTACTAAAAAATACAAAAAGCTAGCCGGGCGAGGTGGCGGGCGCCTGTAGTCCCAGCTACTCGGAAGGCTGAGGCAGGAGAATGGCGTAAACCCGGGAGGCGGAGCTTGCAGTGAGCTGAGATCTGGCCACTGCACTCCAGCCTGGGCGACAGAGCGAGACTCCGTCTCAAAAAAAAAAAAAAAATACAAAAATTAGCCGGGCGTGGTGGTGGGCGCCTGTAATGCCAGCTACTCGGGAGGCTGAGGCAGGAGAATCACTTGAACCTGGGAGATGGAGGTTGCATTGAGCCAAATTGTGCCACTGCACTGCAGCCTGGGAAACAGAGCGAGACTCTGTCTCAAAAAAACTAAACTAAACTAAATAAATAATGAGCTTATCCCTCATGGTTTTCAAATCTTTCTTTTTAAACTTGGAAGAATCTTACAGGAAATATTATTTATAGTGAAGAAACATTTATCTGAAGTTCCACAGTTCTTTCAGTTAAACTTCTATTTCTATTCCTTTTGTTAAATTCAAATAAAGTTAAATGTAATTTTAAAAATATGATATCTAGTATTAACTGATTGTCATAAAATCTTTTTCTGTTTATCTGATCAGATGTTTGGAATGATGCTCACTAAATGTTAACACAGTCATAGTTATTTCCGGGTGGTGAAATAGGGAGGTTTGTTGGTTTCGTCTTTATTCATTTATGATTTGCTTCAAGTTTTCAAATGAACAGGTATTTTAACAATAATGATAAAGTTATTAATCTTTTTCTTTTTCTTTTTTGAGACAGAGCATCCCTCTGTCGCCCAGGCTGGAATACAGTGGCGCCATCTTGGCTCACTGCAACCTCTACCTCCCAGGTTCAAGCAATTCTCATGCCTCAGCTTACTGAGTAGCTGGGATTACAGGTGTGTGCCACCAGGCCTGGCTAATTTTTTGTATTTTTAGTAGAGACGGGATTTTGCCATGTTGGTCAAGCTGGTCTTGAACTCCTGGCCTCAAGCAATCTGCCCGCCTCAGCCTCCCAAAGTGCTGGGATTACAGGCATGACCCACTGCACCCAGCCCCTACCTTTGTTCATCACTAGCTTGGACAAGTTCCTTAGCTTCTCTGAGCCTCAGTTTGCTCCCTTATCTGGAAACTGGGATAATAATTCCCACTCACAGGTTCTCACTGATTCCACCCATCAAGTGCCCTAACCCCTACTATGAGGCCCCTCCTGGACCTGTCAAGGGTTGCCCCAGTAACACATAATGCCCCCAACCAATGGCAAAGGCTCAATGTCCCACAAGCCTGTGCCTGGAGCCCAGCCCTATGCCCTGGCTACACATGTGCTCCCAAGAGATCTGGGACCTTAGCTCAAGCATGACCCAGTGTTGTCCAGAAAACCACAGTGGGGCCCATTCAGAACAGAGGCAAGTGTGCTGGGCACAGTGGCTCACACCTGTAATCTCAGCACTTTGGGAGACTAAGGCGAGGGGATCACTTGAGGCCAGGAGTTCAAGACCAGCCTGGGCAACATAGCGAGACTCCTGTCTCTACAAAAAATACAAAAATTAGCCAGGCAAAGTGGTGTGCACCTGTAGTCCCAGCTACTCAGGAGGCTGAGATGGGAGGATTGCTTGAGCCTGGGAGGTCAAGGTTTCAGTGAGCTGTGATCACACCACTGTACTCCAGCCTGGGTGACAGAGTGAGATCCTGTATTTAAAAAAAAAAAAAAAAAAAAAAAGGCCGGGTACGGTGGCTCACACGTTTAATCCCAGCACTTTGAGAGGCTGAGGCGGGTGGATCACAAGGTCAGGAGTTCAAAACCAGCCTGGCCAACATGGTGAAACCCCATGGTGAAACACCCAGCCTGGGTGACAGAGTAAGACTCTGTCTCAAAAAAAAAAAAAGATGAACAAAGGCAGGTCTTGAACCAAAGCCCACTACCTCCTAAACTGCTGGGATTCCCAAGGTATCAGCTTCTGGTATGACCAAAACAGAAATGGAGACAAGTTGGCCTGCAGGGTGGGGCACGATGGGGGTAGAGGGGGCAAAGCTGCTGACCTCTGACCTCTGCCGAGACAGATGCCTTGAACAACAGACCTGGGCCTGGGGTAAAGATAATTCCTCCAGACGTGAAGAACACCTTGAGGGGGCCGGGCACGGTGGCTCACGCTTGTAATCCCAGCACTTTTGGAGGCCAAGGCAGGAGGACCACTTGAGGTCAGGAGTTTGTGACCAGCCTGGCCAACATGGTGAAACCCCGTCTCTACAAAAAAATACAAAAATTAGCCAGGTGTGGTGGCATGTGCCTGTAATCCCAGCTACTCAGGAGGCTGAGGCAGGAGAATCGCTTGAACCCACGAGGCGGAGGTTGCAGTGAGCCGAAATCATGCCACTGCACTCTAGCCTGGGTGACAGAGCAAGATTCCATCTCAAAAGAAAAGGGTGGCTCAAGTTTGTAATCCCAGCACTTTGGGAGGCCGAGGCGGGCAGATCATGAGGTCAGGAGTTTGAGACCATCCTGGCTAACACGGTGAAACCCTGTCTCTATTTAAAATACAAAAAATTAGCCAGACGTGGTGGCGGGCACCTGTAGTCCCAGCTACTCGGGAGGAGTACTCAGCTACTCCTGAGGCAGGAGAATGGTGTGAACCCAGGAGGTGGAGGTTGCAGTGAGCCAAGACCGCCCCACTGCACTCCAGCCTGGGCGACAGAACGAGACTCCGTCTCAAAAATAAAAACAAAAACCAAAAAAACACCTGGGGTTGGGGGCAGAGACAGAGAAAGGGAGGGAAGCCCCAGAGAGAGATGAGTGGTGGTGGGCTCTAGCAGGATTAGCCTACCCTCCCAGTCGAGGCCTGCCCCATGTACACCGTTCACCTGTGAATAGTACCAGATCAAGTATCCGCCTCACTTTCCCCTCCTCTCCCTCCTCTTCCACCTGCTCCACTACCATGGCGCAGCCCACGCCTCGGTGCACCCACTCAATGGGCCTCCTATAATCCCCTGACATCACCAACTGCCTGGCACAGGCCCTGCCAGCCAGCCCTGGCAGCCCCCAACCTTGGAGAGCCTGTTTAAGACCCCTCACCTCAGAATCCATCTTTTCCTTCAACCTCCTCCCTCCTTCAGCTCACAGTTCAGTTCTGGAACCCCACAGCCAGCCCCAAGCTGGGCACAGGAGTCTAGCCTCTGTTGTGTGACTCCAGGTAAGTAGCTGCCCCTTTCTGGGCCTCAGGCTCCTTATCTAAGTCTTCCCAACATCCAGCTCATCACATCAACCTGTCTGGGCTTCTTCTCAGCACCACGTCACTTTAGGAAACCTTGCTGTTTGTTAATTCACATGTTTCGTGCTGGTCTCCCCCACTGGACTGTGTGCCCATGAGGCAGGGACCTTACCTGCCTTACTATTCACCCTGGTGCTGGCACACAGTAGGTGCTCTGTTAATACCTACTGGGGTCAGGTGCAGTGGCTCACACCTGTAATTCTAACATTTTGAAAGGCCAAGGTGGGAGGATCACTTGAGCCTGGGAGGTGGAGGCTACAGTGTTATGATGGTTCCACTGCACTCCAGCCTGGGGAACAGAGCAAGACCCTGTCTCTTTTTTTTTTTTTTTTTTTTTTTTTTGAGATGTAGTCTCGCTTACCCAGGCTGGAGTACAGTGGTGCGATCTCAGCTCACTGCAATCTCCACCTCCCAGGTTCAAGCAATGCTCCTGCCTCAGCCTCCCTAGTAGCTGGAATTACAGGTCTGTGCCACCATACTCGGCTAATATTTTTGTATTTTTAGTAGAGACAGGGGTTTCACCATGTCAGCCAGGCTGGTCTCAAACTCCTGACCTCAAGTGATCCACCCGCTTCAGCCTCCCAAATTTCTGAGATTACAGGTGTGAGCCACCACGCCCGGCCGACCCTGTCTCTTAGAAAAACACCTGTTGGCCAGGCACAGCGGCTCATGTCTGTAATCCCAGCACTTTGGGAGCCTGAGGCGGGCGGATCATGAGGTCAGGAGTTCGAGACCAGCCTGACCAACATGGCAAAACCCTGTCTCTACTAAAAATATACAAGTTAGCTGGGCATGGTGGCACTTGCCTGTAATCCCAGCTACTCATGAGGCTGAGGCAGGAGAATTGCTTGAACCTGGGAGGCGAAGCAGAGGTTGCAGTGAGCTGAGATCATGCCACTGCACTCCAGCCTGGGCGACAGAGTGAGACTCTGTCTCAAAAATAAAAAAATAGAAAAATAAAAATAAAACACCTCTTGAGTGACCGTGTGGGCCCCTCTGCCTCCAGGTCACCACCTGACCAGGAAAACTAGGGTGGAGCAGGATTACAGCTTGCTAGGGTGGGAGTCTGACCGATCACTGCCTGACTCAGGGGGTGGGCAGGGGATGAGAACTGAACATTGGCTCCACGATGGAGAGATTGTGGAAGCACTGGAGAAAGACCAGAACCCAGCGTCTGCCTCTCTGGCCTGCCCCTCTGCTGCAAGGCTTCCCCAAGGGACAGGGTCTCAGGTGTGTGTGTGTGAGTCCAAATGTGTTGTGCCTGGGCAAAGGGATGAGATCTCCTAATGTATCAGAGGCTGAGATGTGGCCAGGTCCCATGATCCCTGGTCCCCACCTCTGCGTGCATCTGTGGGCATGAGGTGTGTGCCCCACGTCCGCTCTGTGCAGGTGCCTCTGGCTGGGCCCCCAGGGATGCAGTATGGGTTCTCCTGTGTGCACGCATGTGTCTGGCACTGTGTGTGTGATGTGTGTAGGCCTGGCATGATCCCACATATACGTGGCCATGCCTACTAAAGTGTCAGTTCCACGAGGGCAGGGATTTTTGTTTGTCTTGTTCCATGCTCCGTCCCCAGCACTTAAAACAGGGACTGGTGTACAAACAGGGCCCATAAGCCCTGAATGAATGAGCGCATGAAAGTGTATGCCCATGCCTGTGTGTGCCCACATGCCAATGCGTGTGTAGACGTGTGACTGTTCCTGTGCCTAAGGGTGCACCTGGGTGTGGATGATGATGTTGCTCACACACCACCCCCCTGTCCTTTTTCCAAACTCCTTGGGAGCCCGGGTTGAGCGCCTGGGTCCCTGTGGGGCGGAGCAGGGGGAGGCCTCCTCTGGGAAACTGGATCCCAGGACGTGCAGAACAGCAGGGAGTGGGGTGGCCCCTTTGTCCCTGGATAATCCCCATCACGCCCTTGCCCCCTCCCCCCTAGCCACCAGGGTTCAGGGTCGAGTTTGGGACCTGGAGGGGCCTGGGGGTCCCATCTGTGTCCCCTTTCCTACCCGTTTCCTGCCTCTGGGGCTTCTGTGGCCTAGTCCCAGGCCTCACCGTGTGGAATGTATGTACCCCTTCTGGGTTCTCCCACCCGCTCCCTGTCCTGACTGGTGGCCAGGTCTGTCTGTCATTCTTTGCCAGGGACCTGCCTGCTCCTGCCCCTCTCCTCAGGTTGTGACTTCCTCCCTCCCTCTTGGGCTGCCCTGGGGCTCAGCCCCAGGTATAAAGACACCTGAGGGGCAGAAGGACAGGTGTCCTGAAAGACCCAGAGGCTGCAAAGAGGAGGAAGCCGAGGAGAGAGCATGAGCTGTCCACTGGGTGAGTGAGGGGCAGGGGCGCCAGGCCCCAGAGACACAGGAGGGGGGTACCCACAGAGCCCTCCTCTTTCTTTTTTTTTTTTTTTTTTGAGACGGAGTCTCGCTCTGCACCCAGGCTGGAGTGCAGTGGCCGGATCTCAGCTCACTGCAAGCTCCGCCTCCCGGGTTCACGCCATTCTCCTGCCTCAGCCTCCCGAGTAGTTGGGACTACAGGCGCCGCCACCTTGCCTGGCTAGTTTTTTGTATTTTTAGTAGAGACGGGGTTTCACCGTGTTAGCCAGGATGGTCCCGATCTCCTGACCTCGTGATCCGCCCGACTCAGCCTCCCAAAGTGCTGGGATTACAGGCTTGAGCCACCGCGCCCGGCCAAGCCCCTCCTCTTTCTGACTCAGGTGTCCAGCTCTCTTTGTACCTGCTGATCCTCCCTCCAAATCCTCCCACATCAAGGCTTCCTTCATCATTAATTTGACAAATATTTATTGAATGCCTCTCATGTGCTAGGTACTGTTTGAAGCATCTGGTGAGACAGTAGTAAACAAACACAAAAATCCATGGCCTCATGGCAATTTCATTCTGCAGACACACAATACATGTGTCTTATTAGTAATAAGAAAACTGTAAAGATAATGTGACAGAAAGTGGTGCAGTGATCTAACTGTGACTTTTTTGGTTGGTTTGTTTGTTTTTTTCAGACAGGGTCTTGCTCTGTGGCCCAGGCTGGAGTGCTGTGGCAGAATCTTTGCTCATTGCAGCCTTAAACTCCAGGGCTCAAGCAATCATCCTGCCTCAGCCTCCTGAATAGCTGGGACCACAGGTGCACGACACCAGGTTATGCTAATTCTTTTTTTTTTTTTTTTTTTTTGAGATGGAGTTTTTGTTCCATTGCCCAGGCTGGTGTGCAGTGGCACGATCTCTGCTCACTGCAACCTCCGCCTCCTGGGTTCAAGTGATTCTCCTGCCTCAGCCTTCCGAGTAGGTGGGATTACAGGTGCCCGCCACCAAAGCTGGCTAATTTTTCTTTTGGTAGTAGAGACGGGGTTTCACCATGTTGGCCAGGCTGGTCTCGAACTCCTGACCTCAAGTGATCCACCTGCCTCGGCCTCCCAAAGTGCTGGGATTGCAGGTGTGAGCCACTGCAAGCCTGAAGTTCATCAAATGAACGAGTGAAATGGTCTTCCCTCTCAGGCTTCTCTGAGTTGCTCCTGAACTCTGGAAACTCAGGAATGTGGAAACGGGGATGAAGGAGGCTGCCCTGGGTTTGTCTCTCATCTCCGTTGCTCCTGGGTGGTGACCTTAGGTTATTCTTCTCCTCTCTGAGCCTCACACTGTTGGTGGGAACATAGACTGGACCAGATCTTTCTTTTCTTTTTTTGAGACGAAGTCTCACTCTACTGCCCAGGCTGGAGTGCAGCGGTATGATCTCAGGTCACTGCAACCTCTGCCTCCTGGGTTCAAGCGATTCTCCTGCCTCAGCATCCTGAGTAGCTGGGATTACAGGCATACACCATCACGCCCAGCTAATTTTGCATTTCAAAGTAGAGATGGGGTTTCACCATATGGGCAAGGCTAGTCTCCTGACCTCGTGATCTGCCTGCCTCGGCCTCCCAAAGTGCTGGGATTACAGGCATAAGCCACCGTGCCCGGCCTTTTTTTTTTTTTTTTTG
>NC_045450.1:28525668-28538085 GCF_002776525.5 Piliocolobus tephrosceles | reverse complement strand
CTGCCTGCCTCGGCCTCCCAAAGTGCTGGGATTAGAGGCGTGAGCCAACCATGCCCAGCCCACAATATCTTTTGATCTATCTTCAAGTTCACTTATTCTTTCTTCTGCCACTGCAAATCTAGTGTTAATTCTCTCTAATGAATTTTTCAGTTCAGTTATTTCACTCTAGAATTCTCATTTAGTTCTTTTCTTACAATTTCTTTCTCTTCATTGATATTCTTTATTTGATGCAACATTTTCATCTTACCTCATGTTCCTTTTTTAATTGGTTTCCTTTAATTCTGTGAACATGCTTATTATGGATATTTGAAGTTTTTCCTGATAAAGCCAACATCTGGTCATTCTCACAGGCAGCTTGTGTTGCTTGCTTTTTTCCATTACAGTTCCTTTCTTGTTCTTTGCATTCCTTGTTTTTTTAATTTTTTTTTTGAGACAGAGTCTCGCTGTATTGCCCAGGCTGGAGTGCAGTGGCTTGATCTCAGCTCACTGCAACCTCTGCCTCCCAGGTTCAAGCAATTCTCCTGCCTCAGCCTTCCAAGTAGCTGAGATTACAGGCACCTGCCACCACGCCCGGCTAATTTTTTTGTATTTTTAGTAGAGACAGGGTTTCACCATATTGGCCAGGCTGGTCTCAAACTCCTGACCTTGTGGTCCGCTTACCTCGGCCTCTCAAAGTATTGGGATTATAGGCATGAGCTACTGCACTCGGCTTGGACCTGATCTTTGAAAGGACAATTTGGCAGCATCTATTTACATTTAAGATAAGCATGCAGCCAGATGGAGTGGCTCACATCTGTAATCCCAGCACTCTGGGAGGCCGAGGCAGGAGGATTGCTTGAGGCCGGGAGTTGGAGACCAGTCTGGGCAACATAGCGAGATCCTGTCTTTACATAAAATTTAAAAAATTAACTGAGTGTGGTGGTGTGGGTCTGTAGTCCCAGCTACTTGGGAGGCTAAGGTGGGAGGATTGCCTGCTCCCAGGAATTCGAGGCTGCAGTGAGTTATGATCACACCCCTGTATTCCAGCCTGGGTGACAGCGCAAGACACCATCTCTGAAAGAAGGAAAAAAGTCACACTTGCATTGGCTGCCTTTAAAGCACAGAGCTAGCAGGATTTCCTGTGGGATTGGGTGTGCAGAGTAAGAAAAAAATGAAGCATCAAAGAGCACACCATGACTTTGGCCTGAACAATTGGAAGAATGGAAATGCCTTTACCTGAGACAGGGGAGCCTGGGAGAGGAGGGGCTTGGGGGGAATATTCAAGAATTAAATCCTGGATATTTTGGGTTTGAGATGCTTACTAATATTCAAGTGAAAATGTCAAGTAGCTGAATCAATGAGCCTGGAGTTCAGAGTGTTCTGGGCTGGGATAATCTACCTGCAGGAGGGTTTGTCACTGACTTGGATATGCAAGATCGCTGTAGCCCACAAGGGATGGGACCTTTTCCTGAGTTGTGGAGATGAATGAATGAATCGGAAGCAGGGTCGGGGCCACAGTGCTGACCTCTGACTTCCTCCACCAGCCCACCTCTGCCTGCTGACCCTGCTGTTGCCACTCCTCAGCTCAGCAGCCTCCATCTCCCCGGCTGAGTCCATCAGTCAAGCCTATAGCCTGGCCCTCTACATGCAGAAGAACACGTCAATGCTGCTTCAGACTTACGTGAGTGACAAGGGGCATGAGCAGGGGACAAGGGGAGAGAGACGCTGCCTCCCTGGCCCTACCATGGGTAGGGTGAGAAGAACAAGTCCAGAAGAAGACTCCTCCATGGCCCAAGGGGACAGGGATGCCTGTAACACTCTAGTGTTCACGGGAGCCACACACGCTCTTGCCACTCGTGTCACTAGTGCCTGGGTGACCTTAGGCAAGTCATTCTTCCTCTCTTGGTCTCAGCTTCCTCATCTGTAAAATGAGATGTTGAGCGTGCCTTTGCTGACCTCCCAGGACTGTGACAGGGTTCAAAGGACACACCGAGAGAGAAGGGCTTTACCCAGCCACGTTTAATTCCCCACCATTCACGCTGTGTGATTACCTGGGCCCATGCCTGCTTGGAACTCTATCCCCAACGTCTGTCACCCAGGCTGGAGTGCAGTGGTGTGATCTCGGCTCACTGCAACGTCCACATCCCGGGTTCAAGTGATTCCTGTCCCTCAGCCTCCCGAGTAGCTAGGATTACAGGTGCATGTCACCATGCCTGGCTAATTTTTGTATTTTCAGTAGAGACAGGGTTTCACCATGTTGGCCAGGCTGGTCTTGAACTCCTGGCCTCAATTGATCCACCTGCCTCAGCCTCCCAATGTGCTGGGATTACAGACATGAGCCACTGTGCCTGTCCTTTACCCCCATTTTCTTACTGACTTTTCAAACAGTTCTAGGAGGTGGAATTATAATCCATTTTACAGATGAAGAAATTGAGTCTTAGAGGGGGGTAATAATTTGCTCGAGGTCACAGAGCTAATAACTGGCAGTGCCAGGATCTGAAACCAGGTCTGTGGAATTTCCTCCCCCTTCCATGGCCTCCCACACTGTCTGGAAGTTAAAGCTGGAAGCCTGCTGTCTGAGTCTGACCCACAGCTGTTTTTTTTGTTTGGCCCATACATCTCCTGTTCAAAGCTTGAATATGAGTGGAATGCCTCTCCGTAGCAGGCACAGGGATACTGTTGGTCAAAACTCCCACCTGGCATCGTAGTCCTGCCTTCTTCGCAACTTACACAATCTGCATGGTCCTGGAGCCCCTGACATCTGGAGCTCTTTCTCTGGGTTAGATTTCTGGCCCCTGTGAAGTTACTGAACCTTTTGACCTAGTTTCTGGTCCCACAGCTGTCACTATTCCCTGGACAGCCTTGGGCACCCTGAGCCTCAGTTTTTCCACTTGTAAAATGGGGGTGTGGGACCAGGCAATCTGCCAGTTAGGACATCTATCAGTGTACACTAAGGTCCCAGGGCCAGGGGCTGTGGCTCACACCTATAATCCCAGCACTTTGGAAGGCTGAGGTGGGAAGATCACCTGAGGTCAGTAGTTCGAGACCAGCCTGGCCAACATGGCAAAACCCCCTCTCCACTAAAAATACAAAAATTAGCCAGGTGTGATGGCACATGCCTTTAGTCCCAGCTAATCAAGAGGCTGAGGCAAAAGAATCTCTTGAACCTGAGAGGCAGAGGTTGCAGTGAGGCCAGAATGCACCACTGCATTCCAGCCGGGGTGACAGAGTGAGACCCTGTTCCAGAGGGAAAAAAAAAAAAGATTCTGGCGATCTTACTTTGTGGAAATAAAAACTTTGATGGGGAAGGTTCTCAATTAAATGTAATAATATTAACAAGTATTTATTAATGATTGTAATAAAATTAACAGGCCAGGCATGGTGGCTTACACCTGTAATCCCAGCACTTTGGGAGGCTGAGGAGGGTGGACCACTTGAGGTAAGGAGTTCGAGACCAGCCTGGCCAACATGGTGAAACCCCATCTCTACTAAAAATATAAAAATTAGCCAGGCGTGGTGGCGCACACCTGTAATCCCAGCAACTCGGGAGGCTGAGGCAGGAGAATTGCTTGAACCTGGGAGGCGGAGGTTGCGGTGAGCCGAGATCACACCATTGCACTCCAGCCTGGGTGAGAGAGCAAGACTCCATCTCGGGAAACAAATAAAATAAAATAAAATAAACAAACATAACTAAATGCCATAAATAAAAAAGATTACCAGGCTGTAACTACATTGTCGATAATATACTCGGTTTAAAATATTACAGTAGGCAGGGCATGGTGGCTCGTGCCTGTAATCCCAGCACTTTGGGAGGCTGAAACAGGTGTGTCACCTGAGGTCAGGAGTTCGAGACCAGCCTGACCAACATAGTAAAACCCGGTCTCTACTAAAAATACAAAATTAGCCAGGTGTGGTGTGGCATGTGCCTGTAATCACAGCTACTTGGGGGGCTGAGGCGGGAGAATCGCTTGAACTTGGGAGGCAGAGGTTGTAGTAAGCCAAGGTCGCGCCATTGCATTCCAGCCTGGGCAACAAGAGTAAAACTCTGTGTCAAAATAAATAAATAATAAAAGAAAAGAAAATATTACAGTAAATAATGTAATCATAGTGTTCATTGATTGATATTAATATGAATATATTATTAATGATGGCTTATCATACCCTTATTGTATATCAGATACTGTATTGTAGAGACTCTGTGCTAAGTGCTTTTTTTTCCTTTTAGAGTTTCACTCTGTCGTCCAGGCTGGAGTGCAGTGGTACAATCTCAGCTCACTGCAACCTCTGCCTCCTGGGTTCAAGCGATTCTCGTGCCTCAGCCTCCCGATTAGCTGGCCCAGCAGGCATGCACCGCCACAGCTGGCTAATTTTTGTATTTTTAGTAAAGACAGGGTTTTGGCATGTTAACCAGGCTGGTCTTGAACTCCTCAGCTGAAGTGATCTGCCCACCTCGGCCTCCCAAAGTGCCGGGATTACAGCTGTGAGCCACTGTGCCCGGCCTGCTAAGGGCTTTATATATATTATTTCCTATAATTTTCATATTAACACTGTCAGGTGGGAATTTCTGAAGCTTGTGACTCCACATTGCACAGCTAGCATGCAGAGGATGACACATCTGAGCCTCCTAGGGCCCTTGCCCTGTGTCAGGACATCCCAGCAGCTCCCTGAGACGCAGCAAATGACGACTCCTGGGAAGAAGCCAGTCTCAGTGGGCAGGCGTGAATTCAGAGTCCCAGGCACCGCTCCGGTCCCCTCACTCCTGTCTCTCTCTGTCCCTCCTGCAGCTCCAGTACCAGGGTAGCCCCTTTAGTGACCCTGGCTTCTCAGCCCCTGAGCTCCAGCTCAGCAGCCTGCCTCCTGCCACTGCCTTCTTCAAGACCTGGCGCACCCTAGATGATGGGGAAAGGCTGAGCCTTGCCCAGGGGGCCTTCCTGGCCTTGACCCAGCACCTCCAGCTCGTGAGGGACGACCAGAGCGACCTGAACCCTGGCAGTCCCATCCTGCTGGCTCAGCTCGGGACTGCAAGACTCAGGGCCCAAGGCCTGCTGGGCAACATGGCCACCATCATGACAGCCCTGGGGCTGCCAATGCTCCCAGAAGAGGATACTCTAGGGCTTGTCGCCTTTGGGGCCTCGGCCTTCGAGAGGAAATGTCGAGGCTACGTGGTGACCCGGGAATATGGCCACTGGACAGACCGAGCTGTGAGGGACTTGGCTTTGCTCAAGGCCAAGTACCCAGCATAGAGGGGTAGGACTTCCTGTTAGAGGCTGCAGCACTTCCTCTTTCACAGTGGCCTCTTTTCTGCCTTGCTTGTAGGCTAGAAAAAGAGATAAACCTTGTCTAGCAGATGGGGCTTGGGTGCCATGTCTGGGAATATTTCCTGGGAGCCAGGCCTCAATTCCTTATTTCAGGGCCTTCTGGCCCAGGTCCTCTGGCCTGCCTTCCAGGTCTGGGTCAGTCTCCATGAACACCATTCCATGGGTTACCCATCTAGTGGTACTGGGTGTCCACTTCCTGGTTGGAAAGATGCACCTCTCCAAAGAGGCTTCACCTGTCACTCTATAGGGAGAGGACAGTTGGTCCCCTTCCTAGGCTCTCCCCAAGACCTTCTCCTTTTTGTAATTTTGGACGGCCAGGGTTGCCTTCCTGTCTCTACCTCATTCCCTGTATGAAGATCCTGCCTTTCTAAGCAGACAGGCTTCATTGGCTCCTCTCATTGGCCTGTCTGTCTGGGGCTACTCTTCCACTTCTCGTCCTCAGTGGCTTCACTTCCTGATCCATGGAAGCCCAATTCTTTTTTTTTTTTGAGACGGAGTCTCACTCTGTCGCCCAGGCTGGAGTGCAGTGGCTGGATCTCAGCTCACTGCAAGCTCCGCCTCCGGGGTTTATGCCATCCTCCTGCCTCAGCCTCCCGAGTAGCTGGGACTACAGGTGCCCGCCACCTCGCCCGGCTAGTTTTTTGTATTTTTTTAGTAGAGATGGGGTTTCACCATGTTAGCCAGGATGGTCTCGATCTCTTGACCTTGTGATCCTCCCATCTTGGCCTCCCAAAGTGCTGGGATTACAGGCTTGAGCCACCGCGCCCGGCCGGAAGCCCAATTCTTGAAGAACTAAGGACTGCATCACATCTGTTTCCTGTTAGGACACATCCACTTCCTGTTCTGGGCTGGCAGAGGGCACCACTGGCCGGGGGCTGTCAGCCTTCTATTTATACTGCTGTGCTTCTTGGGCATGTCTGGGTGACCAGGCTGCACCCCAATGGTCCTTTTCTCCCTAAAGCTATCTCCCCATTTTCAACAACTATATATACAGGTAACTTTAGTTTCATTTTTATTTTTAAACATTTTATTTACAAAAATTAATTTATTTTTCAGAAATAAAACTCTCTTAAGGTGTTGCTTGTTTTGTCTCCCCACATCTGGTAGGAGGCAGTGGAGGTGTGTAGGGACAGGGCAGAGGGGCTGAAGGAAAGGAAGACATCAAAGGGACAAGGCTGAGGCCTGAAGGGATGGGGTGTGGGAGACTGGGGATGTGGGTGGAGTGAGCCTGAGGAAGGTGGCTGAGATGCGGAGGTAGCCTTCCCCCAACAGGACAAGCAGGCACGCCCCTGGCCAGGAAAGCACAGAGAGACAGCCAGACAGGGACAGGGAGACAAGGTGTCACCTCCTTGAGATGAGGCTGAGATGTACACATGAGCTCACAGGGGGCCACGGGGAGGCAGGAAGTGGGGATGGAGAAAAACAGAGACCTCCCAAGAGCTGGGTAAAGGGGAAGGCCAAAGGGAACTGAGGCAGGCCCAAGGAAGGAGGGAGAGCAAGAGAACGGTAGACCCAGACGGAGTTACCATGCAGACGAGGAGGGCCCAAGAGTTAAGAGAAGGGAACAGGCAAAGCAAAGAGAGACCGGGACAGTGGCTCATGCCTGCAATCCAAGCACTTAGGGAGGCTGAAGCGGGAGGATCGCTTGAGCCCAAGGGTTCAAGACCAGCCTGGGCAACATGGCAAAACCTCGTCTCCACAAAAAATAAAATAAAAAATGAGCCGGCTGTGGTGGCGTGTGCCTGTAGTACCAGCTGCTAGGGTGGCTGAGGCGAGAGGATGGCTTGAGCCCAGGAGAACAGTGCTGGGATCGTGCCACTGCACTCTGGCCTGGTCGAGAGACTGAGACCCTGCCCGTGCCCTCCCTTCTCCCCCACAAAAAGCAAAGAAGGCCAAGGCAACGGAGGCAGTTAAGAGCAGATAGACACCGAAAGCGGCAGAGAAAGACAAATAAGCAGAGAGAGAAACGGAGCCCAGAGGAAGGAGGCTGCGCAAGCTGCCCCGCCGCGCTCAGGCCGGGCCCCCGGGCAGCAGCTGGCCCAGGTCGCCCTCGGTGCGGCTCAGCCACTCGCGGTAGAGGCCGCACACGCGGAGTCCCAGCACTTTGGCGGGGAAGACGCCGGCAGCGGAGGCGGCGGAGGCGGTGGCGGCGGGGGGCTCGGCCCGGGGCCCGCGATTGGCTGCGCCCAACGCGGCCAGCAAGGCCTCCACGGCGGCGCCCAGGGCCCGGGCCTGGCGCGCCGCGTCCTCTAGGCGGCGCAGCAGGCGCGGCGCGCGCGGGTTCAACTCGGCCTGGCGGCGGCGCACTACGTCCAGCAGCGGGGGCAGCGCGGCCAGCGCCGCCGCGTCCAGCCGCAGCCGCTCGTGCACCGGCAGCCCGGCGTGGCTCGGAGCCGGGGCGCTCAGGCCGGCCACCGGCAGCCGCGGCGGCGAGAAGCTGGGCAGCCCGAAGGGGTCTCCCTGGAGCTGCACCTGCAGAGACACGGCCGGCGGGTCAGCGGGCCTCCGGAGCACGGGCTGGGGGCTGTTAACTGGGTTCTCCAACCCGCTCTCTGGGGGCCTTAGTTTCCTCATCTTGCAGATGATAATCCCTCCTAACAGAGCTGTTCTGTTTAAGGCAAAACAAAGTGGCATGCGCTTGACACCAATACCTGTTTCTTCCTCCCTAAACTGGACCCAGGCTGGGCCAGTTTAGGTCAGCTCTTTGGGAGGCCAAGGTGGGAGAATCACTTGAGCCCAGGGGTTCGAGACCAGCCTAGGCAAAATAGCAAAAAATAAATAAATAAAGCTCTAAAAAAATAAATAAAATAAAATAAAAATAAATAAAATAAAATAGAAATAGCGGGTGTGGTGGCGCATGTCTGTAGTCCCAGCTATTCCAGAGGCTGAGGCTGATTGCTTGAGCCTAGGAGGTCAAGGCTTCAGTGAGCTATGATGGCGCCACTGCCCTCCAGCCTGGGTGAGAGTCAGACCCTGTCTCAATAAATAAATAAACAGGACCTAATAACAGCAGCAACGTCATAAGGCAGTTAGGACCATGTCAAGTGTTCAAGACAGGGCCTGGCCCTAGGAAGAGTTCAATAAAAATGTCAGCTCTTTTGTTAAAGTTACCTTACAGACCAGAGGTCCAATCCTATCTTCACCACTTACTAGCTGTGAAGTTTGGGGCAAAACCACTTCCCTTCTCTGAGCCTCAGTCTTCTCATCTGTACAATGAATGGGGGAGCTTCCTGTCCTGTCTTCATGGAAATCATATAAGATAGTCCAGGAGCCAAGAGGGCTTCATTCCCTTCCCTATCCTCCTCAACCTCTGTCCCTGCATTGAGCAGGGGTTCAATGAATCAACATCATATGAATGAACAAATGAAAGATAAAGGTGGGGCTGGGCATGGTTACTCACGCCTGTGATCCAGGCACTTTGGGAGGCCGACGCGGGCAGATCACCTGAAGTCAGGAGTTCAAGACCCACCTGGCCAACATGGTGAAACCCCATCTCTAAAAATACAAAAATTAGGCCAGGCGCGGTGGCTCACGCCTGTAATCCCAGCACTCTGGGAGGCCGAGGCGGGCGGATCATAAGGTCAGGAGATCGAGACCATCCTGGCTAACGCGGTGAAACCCCGTCTCTATAAAAATACAAAAAATTAGCCGGGCACGGTGACGGGCGCCTGTAGTCCCAGCTACTCGGGAGGCTGAGGCAGGAGAATGGCGTGAACCCGGCAGCGGAGCTTGCAGTGAGCCAAGATCGTGCCACTGCACTCCAGCCTGGGCAACAGAGCAAGACTCCGTCTCAAAAAATAAAAATAAAAATAAAAATAAAACTACAAAAATTAGCCAGATATGGTGGTCGGTGACTAATCCCAGCTACTCGGGAGGCTGAGGCAGAAGAATCCCTTGAACCTGGGGGGAGGAGGTTGCAGTGAGCCAAGATCTCACCATTGCACTCCAACCTGGGCCACAAGAGCGAAACTCCGTTTCAAAAAAAGAAAAGAAAAGAAAAGTCGGGCTGGACATACAGTGACTACAGTGACTTACCCTAGGAAGTGGCAGAGCTGGAATTTGAACCAAAGTTCATAGCAGTACAAAGTTAGTTTTGTTTGTTTTAAATAGATGGGCTCTCACACTGTCGTCAAGGGTGGAGAGCGATGGTTTGATCACACAGCCTCCAGGGCTCAAGCAATCCTCCCCACTCAGCCTCCTGAGTAGATGGAACCACAGGCATGCACCACCATGCCTGGCTATTTTTTTCTTTTTCTTTTCTTTCTTTCTTTCTTTTCTTTTTTTTTTAAGAGATGAGGGCTCACTGTGTTACCCAGGCTGGTCTCAAACTCCTGAGCTCAAGCAATCCTCCTGCCTCAGCCTCCTAAGGTGCATTGGCCAAATGCACCCAGCCCAAAGCTAGTTCTATTATGCCACTATCCTCCCACTATCTGCTGTCATAGTTGTTACATTATTATTATTATAATTTTTTGGTTTTTTTTTTTTGAGACAGAGTCTCGCTCTGCCCCCAGGCTGGAGTGCAGTGGCGCGATCTCAGCTCACTGCAAGCTCCGCCTCCCGGGTTCACGCCATTCTCCTGCCTCAGCCTCCCGAGTAGCTGGGACTACAGGCGCCCGCCACCTCGCCCGGCTATTTTGTATTTTTAGTAGAGACGGGGTTTCACCGTGTTAGCCAGGATGGTTTCGATCTCCTGACCTCGTGATCCGCCCGTCTCAGCCTCCCAAAGTGCTGGGATTACAGGCTTGAGCCACCACGCCTGGCCTACATTATTATTTTTAATGTTATTGTTACTGCCCAAGCTCACAGTTAACAAGTTGGCAGACCTACAGTCTGATTCAAAGCTATACCCTCCCTTCACTACACGACGGTAATTCAGGGAATTATCTTCTTTCCTTGGGCAGGGTCCTCCGTCCAACTAAAGATGTCAGCAGATCCCTGTCTTCTGTAAAAGTGCCCTCTTGGAATAATTGTTGCTCCAGATTGGAACCTCTTCTTGGCTTCCCTGAATATCCCAGATGGGAGAGTTCACAGTTAATCTTGTTTATCTGCCTCCTTTTACTGTTGGGGAGAGTCCAAGGCCCATGGAGGAGAGGTGTCAAGGTCACACAGAGCCTAGAACCTCGGTTTTCTGAGATACAGATCAGAGTTCTCCTCACTGCCCCAGGCTGCCTGGCTACCTCTGACTTAAAGCACCAAGGTCACTTGAGCCCAGGAGTTCAAGACCAGCCTGGGCAATATAGCAAGACCCCGCCTCTACAAAATAATGAAAAAGTTACCCAGGCATGGTGGGGATTGCTTGAGCCCAGGAGGTTGAGGCTGCAGTGAGCCATAATGGCACCACTGCACTCCAGCCTGGGCGACAGAGTGAGGCCTCATCTCAAAAACAAAGCACTGAGGAGGGTGCCTCCAAGCTGGAGAGGACAGAGTGGCATCTAGGTCACAGACAGGGTCCTCTTCCAATTCGCTGTGTGGCCAGGGGCAAGTTGCTGTCCCTCTCAGGAGCCCTGATTTCCACAGCTGGAAAATGAGGTTGAGAGAATGGGTGATCGAGGACCTCTGTGATGTCTGCTCCCATTCCCCCGGCCCCCGGCACCCCGACCCCTATTGCCACTCACATATTCCTGGAGCAGCTGCTCAGCGTATTTGGTGAGGAGGTGCGCAAGGCTGTGTGTCTGACGGATCTTGGCCTCCAAGTGGGGAAGAAGTGAGACTGAGGAATCAGCCTGGGAGTCTTCTGGTGGGAAAGGGGGAAGGAATGAGGATGGCCCAAACTCCTGCTCATTGATCACCTCTCCCAGGCTGGCTCTTCATTCCTGACCCCATCAGCGTCTGTCCCATTCCAACTGAGGGAAAATGAGGCACCAGATCTTTGTCAAGCAAGTGGTCTACCTGAAATGTACTGCCTGTCCCCAAATCACTGTTGAAATCCTATTAAAGCCAAATTCAAAGACAGTCATGCCTTGCTTAACAATGGGGATACATTCTGAGAAATGCATCCTTAGGCGATTTCATCGTGGTGCAAACATCATAGAGTGTGTTTACACAAACCTAGGTGGTACAGCCTGCTACACGCCCAGGCTATGTGGTGTTAGTCGATTGCTTCTAGGCTGCAGACCTGGACAGCATGTTACGGTACAGCAGGCAACTGGAACACAGTGGTATTTGTGTATTTTAACATAGAAAAGGGCCAGATGAGATTGCTGATGTCTGTAATCTCAGCACTTTGGGAGGCCAAGGCAGGCGGATTGTTTGAGCCCAGGAGTTTGGGACCAGCCCGGGCGATATGGTGAAACTCCATCTTTACAAAAAATACAAAAATAAGCTAGGCATAGTGGCACATGCGGGTAGTCCCAGCTACTTGAGAGGCTGAGATGAGAGGATCACTTGAACCCCAGGACGTTGAGGCTGCAGTGAACTGTGAGTGTGCCACTGCACTCCAGCCTGGGCAACAAAGTAAGACCCTATCTCTAAATAAATAAATACATACATAGAAAAGCTACAGTTAAAATAAATATATATGTATGTATTTTATTATATATAATATATATCGGTTGGGCGGGGTGGCTCACGCTTGTAATCCCAGCACTTTGGGAGGCCAAGGTGGGCAGATCACTTGAGGTCAGGAGTTCGAGACAAGCCTGGCCAACATGGTGAAACCCTGTTTCTACTAAAAATACAAAAATTAGCCAGGCATTGGGCTCAGCGGCTCACACCTATAATCCCAGCACTTTGGGAGGATGAGGTGGGTGGATCACTCGAAGTCAGGAGTTTGAGACCATGTAGTGAAACCTTGTCTCTACTAAAAATACAAAAATTAGTCAGGCATGGTGGCGGGTGCCTGCAATCCCAGCTATCGGGGAGGCTGAGGCATGAGAATTGCTTGGACCTGGGAGGTGGAGGTTGCAGTGAGCTGAGATCGGGTCACTGCACTCCAGCCTGGGTGACAGACCGAGACTTTGTCTCAAAAAAAAAAAAAAGAAAAAAGAAAAAAAATGGCTGGGTGCAGTAGTTCACGCCTGTAATCCCAGCGCTTTGGGAGGCTGAGGCAGGCGGATCATGAGGTCAAGAGACCAAGACCAACCTGGCCAACGTGGTGAAACCCCATCTCTACTAAAAATAC
>NC_045450.1:28499086-28525568 GCF_002776525.5 Piliocolobus tephrosceles | reverse complement strand
GGCGACAGAGCAAGACTCCATCTCAAAAAAAAAAAAAAAAAAATTAGCTAGACATGGTGGCATGCACCTGTAATTCCAGGTACTCAGGAGGCTGAGGCAGGAGAAGTGCTTGAACCCGGGAGGTGGAGGTTGTAGTGAGCTGAGGGTGCGCCACTGCACTCCAGCCTGGGCAACAGAGCTAGACTTCATCTCAAAACAATGAACAAATACATACATACACACACACACATATATATAAATATATATAATTATATATATTATATATAGAAAATTATATATATACACATACATAAATACATACACACACACACACACACACACACACACACACACACACACACACAGAGAGAGACGGAGTCTCGCTCTTTCACCGAGGATGGGGTGCAGTGGTGCAATCTTGGCTCACTGCAGCCTCGACCTCCTGGGCTCAAGCGATCCCCCCTGCCTCAGTCTCCTGTGTAGCTGGGACTATAGGCATGTGCCACCACGCCCAGCTAATTTTTGTATTTTTTGTAGAGACAGGGTTTCACCATGTTGCCCAGGCTAAAGGTGCATATAATCTTATGTGACCTCCATTGATTCTGTGCGGTCCACCTGTTGACCAAATGTTGTTATGCAGTGCATGACTGTACTGCCTCCACAGTGCAGCCTCCAGAATCACTCCTCCTTTGTAAACGAACTCCTTCCTTTGACTTAAGGCCATTTGCATGAGTTCCAGGGTAGCTCTTTTAATGGCTTTTCTGTGTATATCTGCCTTAGCCTGAGAGCCCTTTGAGGACAGGGCTTACATATTTCTAACTTAGTGACTGCTAGTGGACTTCGACATTATCGACGCACAGAACTTCACATCGGAAGGTGCCTTGAAGGCCTGTTTTACAGATAGGGAGACTGACGTCCATTTCCATTTCTCTCCCTGATGCCCCTGCTGTGCGAGGCGCTGGCCTGGCTAGTCAGCGAATCAAGGTCAGCAAGAGCCAGTGTCTGGCGCCCCGGGAGGGACTCCATTTCCCGAAACGCACAGCGCGCTCCTGGCGCGCTGGGGAATGTAGTGACCCGGTGCCCCGCCCCGCCCCCACCCCGCGCCAGAGTTTCCCAGCACCAGTCCCGATCCTCAGCAGCCCAGACTTTCGTCTCCTGTTGTCACTTACTACTTCCTGTGACTCCAAGACTGCCTTTCCTTACTCTACCCCTTCCTCCAGTCCCCCAGCTCTGATTCTTTCCCGAGACTCAGTGGACGCAGGGGTCCTGCCCCAGCCCCGACCCCAGTCCTCCCCATGAGTGTACTCGAACCGTTGATCTAAGTCCTGAGCCCAAGTCCCCGAAACCTCAGCCCCAGGCCTCCTCTAAACCCTAGCGCCTGTCGTTTCTCACAACTCATCCGCTCGCTCGTTACCTGACAACGGAGCCCTGCTCTTCCCCGCCAAGGCCGCTCCCCTCCCGGCCCCGGGGATGGCGGAGACCCAGACCTCCAGCTCCCAACCCCTCTGACTCCTGCGGCCCTCAGCGACCCGGCGTCCGGGCCCTCAGCCCCTTACCCAGACTTCCCTCCCTCCGGCTCATGCTGGCCCCTGGCTGATCCCGGCTCCCTCCACGCCCCCCTTTGGAAGGGGGAGAAAGGGGAAAGGGCTGGGGGCGTGGCCCGGGCGCAGCCAATCAGAGCCCAGACCCCAAACATTTCACCCTACCCCCCCTTTTCAGACAAGATTCCTTGGCCCTGAGCTCAGTTCCTCGCCCGTGGGGCCTAGTAGGGGAAGGGGCCCGAGCTGGGAGGCAAGTTGTCCGCCGGGTGGACAGGTCCTCAGGGCTGGGGGTGTCAGCGCCTGGAAGGCAGCCCAGTGTCCTGTCGTGGGCTCAGGCTTGGACTTGAGGCAGGGGCTGCTTTGGAGGGAAAGGTGAGGAGACAGGAGAGGGAACAGCCGGACTGGCAGGACAGGAATGCGCAGGCCCTCTCTCTAGTCCGGGGCGCGGCCTGCGAGAGAGGCCAAGATGGGGGCCGTCAGGCTCAGGACATGCTTGTCCAGACATATATCTTGTGGCATATCTTAGATGGCTTCCAATCTCATTGTCACAACCACCAGAAGGGAGACAGATACACTGCTGTCCTCCCCTTAGCAGGCCTAGTAACAGAATCACACACATACGCCCCCCAGAACAAGCTTCGGAGACCTGGACAGGAAGTCACACCCACGCATCAACCCCATTAACCTGGTGTAGACTGAAAGGAAGGCACATAGGGATGATCCATACTTGGTTTCTGGCCCCCCCGAGGGGCTCGTGGTCTGTCGGGGAAGCCCATAGACAACAGCAGCTAACGCGGTTTATGAGTGAAGACTGGGAGGAGGCCCGTGTGTGTGCGTGCGCGTGCGTGTGTCTGCGTGCGTGCATGCGTGCGGATGTGTGTGCGTATGAGCATGCATGTGTGCGAGTGGATGTGTGTGGTGTGAGGGTGCAGGTGTGTGCGTGTGCATGCATGTGCGCGTGCGTGTGTGTGTGTGCGCGCGTGTGCGTGTGAGTGGGTGTGTGTTGCCGTGAGCAGACAATGCTGGAATAAAGGAAGAAAGAGTTTAACTGGAGAGGGCACAGCAGATGGAATTGAGCCAGACGATTAGTAGGGCCCACAATCACATGTGCATTAACCGTAAATATTTATTGGGCATTTACCATGTGCTGGGAACTGTTCTAAGAGCTATACACACATTAACTAACTCCTATGTTATAGATGCAGAATAGAGAGAAGTGACTTGTTCAGGGTAACACAGTTGGGTGTGGCGCAGCTGGGATTTTACCTAAGCAGCTTGGCTCAAAAAATGCTATCCTAACCATGCTCCTAACCCCTTATACCCTTAACCGCGGGACATGGTCACGCCCAAACTTACAGACACAACAGGCACATCTTGAAACACACACACACACACACAGCAGCAGCACAAATTTTGACATGGTCTTATCTGCTGACAAGCCAGCCTCAAATAAAGTCAACCAAGACACACTCACTTTCTTTAAGTAATGCACATTTTATTTAAGTCATGTGATGGATTTTCACAGAGTACATATGCCCAGGGAACCAGCACCGGATCACACAACAGAACTGGATCAGCTCCCAGAAGCTCTCCCCTCATCCCCTCCCAATCCTAGGGGCGACCACTATCTTGACTTTGGTGCACTTTAAATTAGTTTTGTCTGGTTCTGAACGTAATACACCTGGAACCATCTAGTATGTACTGTTGTATTTGGCTTCTCTCACTCAAGATTTCGTCATGCGACTTGTCTATGTTGCTGGGTGTAGCCGGGCATGTCACTCCCGTTGCTGTGTCTATGTGCATGGTAATGAGTAGGGCATCATTTATTTTCCATTTTGTTGATGGGTTATTTCCAGTTTGGGGCTGTTATGAAAGGGCTCTGAACGTTCCCATGCACCCTCTTGGTGCTCACACCTACACATTTCTGCTGGGTGTTGACAGCCTAGGAGTGGAATTGCTGGATCACAGAGGTAGCATATGTTCGGCTTCACTAGAAAACTGCCAGTTTTCCAAAATGTCTCTACCAATTTACACTCCCCCAGAAATACAAGAGAGGTTCAGTCGCTCTACTTTCTCGCCTCCACATGGTGTGGTCTTTTTCACTTTAGCCATTCTGGTGGGTAGAGAGACCCACTCATTCGCAGCGCCTGGCGCGTAATTGGCGCTCAGTTAACAGGACGATTGAATGAATGGATGAATGATTGTTGGGCGGTGTAGACCGAGAGCCTGGCGAGGGCGGACACACGCACGCACTCCACACACAGCGTTTCGCGGACACCCACCGCGGCGCACGCACCCCAGGACACAGACCCTCTCGAGCACCCCGCGCCCACGTGGTCTGAACGCACGGCCTCGGCCCTGCCTCGCGCGTCCGGCCGCCGAGCAGTACCCAACTCCCGCTCTCGACGGCGGGCAGGGGGCGCTGCGCGTCCAGGCGCTCCGAGGGGGCGGGCCCGGGTCGGGGCGGGGCCGGCCGGGCTTCCAGGCCTGGGCTCTGGCCGCCCGCGCCACCGGGCCGCTCCGGGGACGGGCCGGGGCGGGGCGCGGCGGCAGGAAACGGGGCGGGGACTCGCGGAGGCGTTGGGGACGAGAGAGGGCGCGGCCAACTCCCGGGGGGACGGCAGGCCGAGAGCGCGGCGCCCGGGCCTGGCGCCGAGCCTGAGCCCGCCGGACGGGAGGCTGCCCCGCCGCGGGCTCGGCTCCGGCCCCAGCCCCGCCAGCATGGCCGGCCGGACCGTACGGGCCGAGACCCGGAGCCGGGCCAAGGATGACATCAAGAAGGTGATGGCGACCATCGAGAAGGTCCGGAGATGGTGAGCGCTGCCCGGGGGCCAGGGACGGGACACGGCGGGACCACCACCAACCACCTAAGGCGTCTAAGCTGCCCTAGCCAGCTCTGGGCCCCAGTGTTCGCTGTATCCCCGCCCACTAGCTTTGCCCTGGATCCACAGGGCTCTGTCCCCGTTCCCCTGGCTACTCCTGGGGGTCTACAAAGCGTGGTCCCCAGTCGTGCCCTCCCAGAGCGGGAGCCCCCGTTTGTGCCCCGCCCCCTAAAGCTTTGACACCCCTCCTGCAAGTGCGCCCCGAGATCTGTAGGTCTCTGATCCCGGGCCAGGCCCATAGCCACGCCCCCCATGTGTGCCCCAGGGGTCCGCAGAGCCAGGGCCCCAAATCATATCCTCTCTCTAGAGGCACCCACCGCCTGTGCCCTGGGGTTTGCAGGGCTCTCTTTCTCCATGTAACTATGCCCCATTAGCAAAACTTGCTACCCTCCTGTGCCTCCCCAACCTCTGCAGGTACCCCCAGATGTGTCCGGCTCCTGGGGGGGTGGGTCTCGCCTCAGGCCTCTCTGACCCAGTCCCCCACCCTCCCACAGGGAGAAGCGATGGGTGACTGTGGGCGACACTTCCCTTCGTATCTTCAAGTGGGTGCCAGTGGTGGACCCCCAGGAGGAGGTGAGCAACCCCCATTCCCACAAGGCCCTGCATCTGTGCAACCTCAGGCAAGCTCCTCCCCACCCTGACCTCTACCTCCAGCTCCCAGAGACCTCAGATGCACCAGAACAGACAGATGGGAACCATCATTAGCAGCTCCTCCCCCTTTTCCCTCTTTTCTGTTCCACACCCAAAGTTTGAGCCCTTTTGCTTCTCAGTGCCTCAGTTTCCTTAGGTATATGGTGGGGCTTTCCAAGAGCTCTGACCCTAATCCTCTAACCCCCAGGAGCGAAGGCGGGCAGGTGGCGGGGCAGAGAGATCCCGTGGCCGGGAACGTCGGGGCAGGGGCGCCAGTCCCCGAGGGGGTGGCCCTCTCATCCTGCTGGATCTCAATGGTAGGTAGGGATCCTGAAATGCGGTGGGCTGTGGGGACTGAAGGAGTGTATTAGGGATCTCAGGCCAACCATCTCGGCTCTTGCTCCCACAGATGAGAACAGCAACCAGAGTTTCCATTCGGAAGGTTCCCTGCAAAAGGGCACAGAGCCCAGTCCTGGGGGCACCCCCCAGCCCAGCCGCCCCGTGTCACCTGCTGGACCCCCAGAAGGGGTCCCTGAGGAGGCTCAGCCCCCACGGCTGGGCCAAGAGAGAGGTAGGACCAGGTACCTCCCAGGAGCCCTCTCCTCTAAGTCCTGTCTTCTCCAGAGTCTAACCTACCAGCTTATCCCTATACCTGCTCCCCATCTTGTGCACCTTCCTCAAGGTGCCTTCCGACTCCTGCAGAATCTCCCTGTAGCTGCTGTCTCATTCCTCTGGTGTCTTAGGATCTATAGATGACATATCACTGTCTGAGACTTTCATGTAAATTAATTTTTTACTAGTTTATCTTTCTCCTCACTCTCATGTCAATTTCCTGAATGTTGGGCCCATATTAATCCTTTTTTTTTTTTTTTTTTGAGACAGGGTCTCACTGTGTCACCTAGGCTGGAGTGGTACAGTGGTGTGATCATAGCTCACTGCAGCCTTGAACTTCCTGGGCTCAAGCGATCCTCCCGCCTCAGCCTCCCAAGTAGCTGGGACCACAGGCATATGCCATTTGTATTTTTTGTAGAGGCAAGGTTTCACCATGTTGCCCAGGCTGGTCTCAAACTCACTGACTCAAGCGATCCTCCATCTTCAGCCTCCCAAAGTGCTGGGATTACAGGTGTGAGCCCTCACACCCATACCCGGCCCCCCCCTTTCTTTTTTTAGAGACAAGTTCTCTGTCACCCAGGCTGGAGTGCACTGGTGCAATCATAGCTCACTGCAGCCTCAAACTCCTGGGCTCAAGGGATCCTCTGGCCCCAGTCTCCCAAGTAGCTGGGGACTATAGGTGTGTGCCACCACACCCAGCTAACTCTTAAACTTTTTGTAGAGATAGGGTCTCGCTATGTTGCGAAGGTTGGTTTCAAACTCCTGGCCTGAAATGATCCTCCTGTCTCAGCCTCCCAAGGTGCTGGGATTATAGGCATGAGTCACTGTGCTTGGCCCTATGTGATCTTGTTCACTACTGTATTCTCAGAATAATATGGGACACACAGTAGGTGCTCAGTAAATATCTGTTGAGTGAATAAATAATAGTGATAGTCATAGGGGTGATTAATAATAATAGGAATAACAACAGTATTTATTGAGCTCTTACTGTGTGCCAGGTGCCCTGGTAAACACTTTACATGATTGGGTTTTTTTCTTTTCTTTTCTTTTCTTTTTTTCCTTTGAGAGAGTTTCACTCTTGCCCAGGCTAGAGTGCAATGGCACAATCTTGGCTCACTGCAACCTTCACCTCCCAGGTTCAGGCAGTTCTCCTGCGTCAGCCTCCTGGGTAGCTGGGAATATAGGCATGAACCACCATGCTCGGCTAGTTTTGTATTTTTAGTAGAGATGGGGTTTCGCCATGTTTTGCCAGCCTCGAACTCCTGACCTCAGGTGGTCCGCCCACCTCGGCCTCCCAAAGTGCTGGGACTACAGGCAAGAGCCACCATGTCCAGCCTTTTTTTTTTTTTTTTTTTTTTGAGACGGAGTCTTGCTCTGTTGCCCAGGCTGGACTGCAGTGGTGCGATATCGGCTCACTGCAACCTCTGCCTCCCAGGTTCAAGTGATTCTTCTGCCTCAGCCTCCCAAGTAGCTGGGATTACAGGCATGCCCCCACACCCAGCTAATTTTTGTTTTTTTGTTTTTGTTTTTGTTTTTTTTTTTTTGAGACGGAGTCTCGCTCTGTCACCCAGACTGGAGTGCAATGGCCAGATCTCAGCTCACTGCAAGCTCCGCCTCCCAGGTTCACGCCATTCTCCTGCCTCAGCCTCCAGAGTAGCTGGGACTACAGGCGCCCGCCACCTTGCCCGTCTAGCTTTTTGTATTTTTTTTTAGTAGAGATGGGGTTTCACCGTGTTAGCCAGGATGGTCTCGATCTCCTGACCTCGTGATCCGCCCGTCTCGGCCTCCCAAAGTGCTGGGATTACAGGCTTGAGCCACCGTACCCGGCCTGTTTTTTGTTTGTTTTTGAGATGGAGTTTCGTTCTTGTTGCCCAGGCTGGAGTGCAATGGCACAATCTCAGCTCACCACAACCTCTACCTCCTGGGTTCAAGCGATTCTCCTGCCTCAGCCTCCCAAGTAGCTGAGATTATAGGCATGTGCCACCATGCCCCGCTAATTTTGTATTTTTAGTACAGATGGGGTTTTTCCATGTTGGCCAGGCTGGTCTTGAACTCCTGACTTCAGGTGATCTGCCTGCCTCAGCCTTCCAAAGTGCTGGGATTGCAGGCGATAGCCACCATGCCTGGCCTAATTTTTGTATTTTTAGTAAAGATGGAGTTTCACCATGTTGGCCTGGCTAGTCTCGAACTTCTGACCTCAGGTAATCCGCCCGCGTCCGCCTCCCAAAGTGCTAGGATTACAGGTGTGAGCCACCGTGCCCAGCCAACACTTTATGTGTTTTTTTCGCATTTAATTTTCACTACAACCTTATAAGGGTGATGATCTTGTTATGATCCCTATTTATAGATGAGGAAACTGAGACCCAGAGAAGTAACTCAGCCAGTGAGCCAGCATCTTGGGCCTGGGTCCTCCTCAGCTCTGCATTTTTTCTTTTCCCCCTTTGAGACAGAGTCTCACTCTGTCGCCCAGGCTGGAGTGCAGTGGCACAATCTCACTCACTGCAACTTCCGCCTCCCAAGTTCAAGCAATTCTCCTGCCTCAGCCTCCTGAGTAGCTGGGATTACAGGTGGACATCACCACACCTGGCTAATTTTTGTATTTTTAGTAGAGATGGGGTTTCACCATGTTGGACAGGCTGGTCTTGAACTCCTGACCTCGTGATCTACCTGCCTTGGCCTCCCAAAATGCTGACATTACAGGTTTGAGCCACTGTGCCCAGCCAGCTCTGCTTTCTTCCATGCAGTCAAACCCGTCTGGTTGGCACCTTTTCCTCCCAGGCAGGGCTTCCCATCTCTCATCCATTTTTGGTTCCAGCTGTTCTCTTCTAGTCACCCCCACACAGCTGCCAGAACAACTTTTTCCTTAATATTTTTTAAGCTTTGCTTTTTTGTTTTGGAGACAAGGTCTCACTCTGTCACTCAGGCTGGAAGGCAGTGGCGTGATCATGGCTCACTGCAGCCTTGGATTCCTGGGCTCAGTCAGCCTCCTGAGTAGCTGGGACTACAGGCATGCATCACCACGCTCAGCTAATTAGTGTTGTTATTTTTTATAGAGATAGTGTCTTACTATGTTGCCCAGGCTGGTCTCAAACTCCTGGGCTCAAGTGATCCTCCTCCCTCAGCCTCCCAGAATTTGAAACCCTGTCTCTACTAAAAATACAAAAAATTAGCCGGACATGGTGGCACACACCTGTAATCCCATCTATTAGGGAGGCTGAGGCAGGAGAATTGCTTGAACCTAGGATGCGGAGGCTGCAGTGAGCCAAGATCGCGCCACTGCACTCCAGCCTGGGTGACACAGTGAGACTCCATCTCAAAAACAAAAACAAACAAACAAACAAACAAAAAGAACATCCTGATGTGGCACCATGGGCTGGGTCTGGGTCTAGATAGTGCCAAGCACTTATATACTTTTGCTAATATAAAAACGGTAGCAAGCATTTATTGAGTACTTACTGTGTGCCAACCACTGTGCTTTACCTGCATCCACTCATCTGACCCTCACAACAGCCACATAAGGTAATTACTATCATTATCCCCATTTTACAGATGGGGAAACTGAGGCCCGTGGAAATTAAGTAGCTGGCCCAAGGTCAGGATTTGAACCGAGGCAGTCCAAGCCCAGAATCTGTGGCAACTTAGCACACATTCCCTCTGCCTCACATGTCGTACTTTCCTGTCTGGCCACCGCATCAAGCCCCACTCACCCTCGAGCTCCCACATCAGTGTTCCCTCCTCTGCTTCCTGGGGCACAGCCAGGTTCCTGCTCTGTCCTCTCTGCTCCCGTGGCCCTCTGCCTTCTGTGACTGGGGCCTGTGACCGTCTGTTTCCCCCACTGTCTGTGCTGCTGGCACAGAGTGGCTGTTCAGGGGATGTTTGTTACCTTGACGTTCCAGATCCCGGGGGCATAACTGCTGGCAGCACCGACGAACCCCCAATGCTGACCAAGGAGGAACCTGTTCCAGAACTGCTGGAAGCTGAGGTGAGAGAGGCCAGAAGGCTAGACTCCTGGTTCTTGGAGGGAATGGGGGATCTGGGGCAGCTGAAGGCTTGGAGCCTGCATCCTGAGGCCCTGGAGGAGAGGCAGACCTGGGACCGAGCTGAAGGCTTAGGGGCTGGGTTCTTGGGACTGAAAAAGAAAGGGTGTTTCAGAGACAAAGTGCTAAGGGCTGGATCAGGGCTGATTTGAGACCATTAAAAGCCTGACAAAGCCGGGCATGGTGGCTCATGCCTGTAATCCCAGCACTTTGGGAGGCCGAGGCGGGTGAATCATGAGGTCAGGAGATCAAGACCATCCTGGCTAACACGGTGAAACCCCGTCTCTACTAAAAACACAAAAAATTAGCCGGGCGTGGTGGCACGTGCCTGTAGTCCCAGCTACTCGGGAGGCTGAGGCAGGAGAATTGCTTGAACCCGGGAGGCGGAGGCTGCAGTGAGCCGAGATCGCGCCACTGCACTCCAGCCTGGGTGACAGAGCGAGACTCCTTCTCAAAAATAAATAAATAAATAAAGCCTGACAAAATCATGGTGCTCCTCCATGCATTTTCAAAAAATATCAAAAAAATCTTAACTGTAAAATTAGCGTAAGAAAATCCCTCATAAACCTCTGACGTTTCTCACGAAGCTACCTCGATGCATTTTCAGAAATATCACGTATCAGGTTCGTTCTTCCACACAGTGTCACTGTCGTTGTTGTTTTTGGTGTCTGCTTCCTCTGCATCCTGGGCATCTGGCCCTGGGCTTGCCTCCCGGGCCCAGGAGGGGAGGGGAGTAGAGGCTTTGGAGAAGGTAGAGGCTCGGAGGCTGGACGCCTGGGTTCGGTGGAGCTCACGCCTGTCCACCCTTCCTCTCCAGGCCCCCGAAGCTTACCCCGTCTTTGAGCCAGTGCCACCTGTCCCTGAGGCAGCCCAGGGTGACACAGAGGACTCGGAGGGCGCCCCCCCACTCAAGCGCATCTGCCCAAATGCCCCCGACCCCTGAGAAGCCGGCCTGCCTGTCCTGTTGCCCCAGGGGCCCCTTTGGCTTTTTACAAATAAAGACCCTTTTGTAATTTTGTGTCATGTCATTTCCCCGTCAGGGCTGGGGAGGGTCTTTGGAGACAGTTTTGTCTCATGCTCCATTGCTCAGATGGGGTCACTGAGGCTCTGAGAGGACCTTCCCGTAGTCACACTGCAAGGCAGTTGTGCTGGGGGCTTGAGCCAGGACCTTGCCTCCCAGTACTTCCTGGGTCTGCCCTATCTCCCGACCTTCACCTCTTCCTCTGGGAGGAGGCCCAGGACCTCTCTTCTTGCTCAGCCCTCGCCTGGGCCTAACAGTTATCAAAACTCTGGGTAGCTAGGCCATGATTTTTTTTTTTTTTTTTTTTTGAGACACACACTTGCTCTGTTGCCCAGGCAGGAGTGCAGTGGTGCAATCATGGCTCACTGCAGCCTTGACGTCCCACCTCAGCCTCCCAAGTAGCCGGGACCACAGGTGCATGCCACCACACCCAGCTAATTTTATTTATTTATTTAATTATCACTTTTTTTTAGAGAGTTTCACTCTTGTTGCCTAGGCTGGAGTGCAATGGCACAATCTCAGCTCACTGCAAACTCTTGCCTCCTGGGTTCAAGCAAGTCTCCTGCCTCAGCCTCCTGAGTAGCTGTGATTAGAGGCGCCTGCCACCACGCCCAGCTAATTTTTGTATTTTTAGTAGAGACTGGGTTTTGCCATGTAGGCCAGGCTGGTCTCAAACTCCTGACCACAGGTGATTTGCCTGCCTCAGCCTCCCGAAGTGCTGTGATTACAGGCATGAGCCAGCACACCCAGCCCGCTAATTTTATTTTTTGTAGACATGGGGTCTCGCTACATTGCCCAGGCTGGTCTTAAACTCCTGGGCTCAAGTGTTCCTCCTGCCTTGGCCTCCTAAAGTGTTCGGATTACAGGTGTGAGCCATTGCGCCCGGCCTATTCACATTTCATACATAATAACACAGAGGACCAGAGGGACTTGGGGGCCTGGGATGACCAACCCATTCCCTGCCCTGAGGAAGCCACTCCTGCACCCGGGATGCCTGTCCACACTTCTGGTTGGGTCTAACCTATCCCCATCTCAATCACCATCTCCTCTGAGAAGCCTTCCCTGACTCCAGGCTCAGTGAGTTTCCCCTTTTTTGAGCTTTAGCAACCTCTTGGGCTTTGTTCTCCTTGTTTCAGCATTTATCAGGCTGTTCTGGGACCCGTGGTTTGTGTGTGTGTCTTGTCTATGAGGCTGTGGGCTCCTGAGGGGGCCCCACACAACACTGGGAACAGCACAGTCCCAGCAGCTGCTTCATGAATACATGAATGGCCTGGGGTTTTCCAGGCAGGCTTCTCTGAGGAGGTGGCATGTGAGCTGGGCTCTGAGACGTGAACCCCTGTGCTAGAACTCAAGTCAGAAGCCCTGGTTCAAGTCCTGGCTCTGTTACTCCCTGAGTGACTCTAGGCAGGCTGTTTCTACTCTCAGCATTAGTTTGTTCATCTGAGCAATGGGAACAATAACTAGGCCTCATCTGCCCCAAGGGTTTGTGGGAACCTTCAAGTAATATAAGGCCCTCTCACTCTGTGCCTGTAGGGTCATGTATACTGGCCCTATTTTTATTTTTAACAAAGAAAGATACTGAGGTTCAGAGAGGGCCAAACTGAAACTTTAAAGAGGCTTTAAAAACTGTAGGCTAGGTGTGGTGGCTCACACCTGTAATCCCAGGCCTTTGGGAGGCACAGGTGGGAGGACTGCTTGAGGCCAGGAGTTTGAGACCAGCTTGAGCAACATAGTGAGACAAAAAAATGAAAAAATTAGCCAGGCATACTGGTGTGCGCCTGTAGTCCAAGCTTCTTGGGAGGCTGAGGTGGGAAGATTGCTTGAGCCCTGGAAGTCGAGGCTGCAGTGAGTGATGATTGCACCACTGCGCTCCACTCTGGGCAACAAAGCAAGACCCTGTCTAAACAAACAAAGGAAATGTAAGGATGCTTCCCACAGCAGCTGCAGTGGTGATGGTGGAGCCAGCACTGTCCAAGGAAGCCAGGCTTGCTGCAATGTAGTATAACTGTTTCTTATCGCTGCTGTTAACAAATTGCTACACATATAGGGGCTTAAAGCCACAGACATTAGCCAGGCACGGTGGCTCATGCCTATAATCCCAGCACCTTGGGAGGCCGAGGTGGATGGATCACCTGAGGTCAAGAGTTCGAGACCAGCCTGACCAACAAGGTGAAACCCATCTCTACTAAAAATATAAAAATTAGCTGGGCGTGGTGGCGGGCACCTGTAATCCCTGCTACTCGGAAAGCTGAGACAGGAGAATTGCTTGAATTCGGGAGGTTGCAGTGAGCCGAGATTGTGCCACTGCACTCCAGCCTGGGTGATGGAGCAAGACTCCATCTCAAAAAAAAAAAAAAAAGGCACAGACATTGACTCTCTTATAGTTCGGGAGAAGTCCAAAGTTAGTCTCACTGAGTTAAAGTCAAGGTTTCAGCAGTAGTTCCCTCCAGAGGAGGATCTCTTTCTTTGCTTTTCTGGCTTCTGGAGGCCACCTGCATTCCTTGGCTTGTGGCCCCTCCCTCATCTCAAATCAGTGTAGCATCTTCCAGTCTCTCTCTATCGTCACATCTTCTCTAACTCTCCTGCCTCCCTCCTCCAAGGATCCTGTGAGGACACTGGACCCACTTGAATAATCTAGAACACTCTTCCTATCTCAAGATCCTTAGTTTCATCACACCTACAAAAGCCCATGTGCCATATAAAGCAACACATGCACAGATTCTGGGGATTTGGATGTGGACTTCTTTGGAGGGCCATTCTTCATGGTAATGTCGGCCGTTTGCTGCGTGTGTGGCCACCTCATGACTCCCCTCAACCACTCCCAAGGGAGGAGAGTGTTCTGTAGATAGGAAAGTCCCTTGTGTGGGTTAGTGGTGCAGTGCTAAAGCTCAGAATTCAGGTTCCGGGTTTGAATCTCAGCATCTGCATTCATTTGTTGTATGACCTTCAGCAAGTGACTGAACCTTTCTGTGCCACTTGTTTTCTCATCTATAAAATGGAGCTAAAAGGCCGGGCACGGTGGCTCACACCTGCAATCCCAGCACTTTGTAAGGCCGAGGTGGTTGGATTACTGAGGTCAGGAGTTCAAAACCGGCCTAATCAACATGGTGAAACCCCATCACCACTAAAAATAGAAAAATTATTTGGGCGTGTTTGTGGGCGCCTGTAATCTCAGCTACTCAGGAGACTTAGGCAGGAGAATCTCTTGAACCCAGGAGGAGGAGGTTGCAGTGAGCCAAGATCGTGCCATTGCACTCCAGCCTGGGCAACAGAGGGAGACTCCGTCTCAAAAAAAAAAAAAAAAAGGCAGATAACAGTGACATCAGCCTGGTGAGAGTATTCTGAGAGTTAAATTAGGCCACACATGGAGAGAGAGCCCTTGGCCTGGGACATAATAAGTGCTCAACAAATGGCAGGTTTTGTCCTATTGCCCCATTTTACAGATGAGGATACCCAGAGACTCTCCTGCCCCTGAGGCTGGGGACAGAAGCCTGGTCCCAGATGGGGTGTCCATTTCTGAGCAGCCTTGAGAAGCTAACATTTGAGTCTCCCCTATTCTTGTCCCTCTCCTGGTCACGGGGTCTAGGAAACTGTCCTGAGCCCAGGCATGCCCCCACCCTCTTGGTGACCCATTCTTTGACCTGGTTTAAAAGCCAGTTTGGGCTTGGCGTGGTGGCTTATGCCTGTAATCCCAGCACTTTGGGAGGCCGAGGCAGGTGGATCACTTGAGGTCAGGAGTTCGAGACCAGCCTGGCTAACATGGTGAAACCCTGTCTCTACTAAAAATACAAAAATTAGCCAGCCATGGTGGTGCGTGCCTGTAGTCCCAGCTACTCGGGAGGTTGAGGCAGGAGAATCACTTGAACCTGGGAGGCAGAGGTTGCCTGGGCAACAGAGCAAGAGTCCATCTCAACCAAAAAAAAAAAAGCCAGTTTGGCTGGATATGGTGGCTCACACCTGGAATCCCAGCACTTTGGGAGGCTGAGGCGGGAGTTTCGCTTGAGCCCAGGAGGTTGAGGCTGCAGTAAGATATGATTGTGTCACTGCACTCCAGCTTGCATGACTGTATCTTAACAAAAATAGTGAACATGGTAAATTTTAAAAGCTATCTCTTCCAGAGCCACAGCCCTTATTTATCACCTTGCTGTCCCCTTCCCACCTCTTCCCCAAGTCCACACTCTCTTTGTGGAAATGCTTCTAATCCTGGCTCTCGGGCCCCACCTCTGGGGCTCACTGACTCCTCCCCTCTGAGCCCTTATCTGTCCTTGGCCACTCCCCTCTTCCTGGTCTGGGAACTGTCTCTTGCCCTGGCCTTGCTTCTCTTTGTGCACACTCTCCCTGCTAGGTCCCACCTGCCCTTTGAATCAACAGTTCCTCATTCTCTGACTCTTAAGTTCTGCCCCCACCTCCAGACTCCAGGAGCCAAATGGCTGCATCACATCTCCATTGGGATATCCCAGAGACCCAAGCCTTATCCTCCCCGCAACCTATTCCTACCATCCCAGGAGTCAGCCAAAATGGTGACACCAGGAGTCAGAGTCACCTTCCAGGAACCACCACGTCCTGCAGGGTCTCTGTCTTAAGTAATTTTCCAGTTAGCCCCTTTCTTCAGGGCAACGCTGCTTTACTAGGTGCCAACAAAACTAACAGCCTCCTGGTGGGCTTCCCTGCCTCCCTCTTGCCCACTTCCAATCCATGCTTCACCCAGTAGCTGGGCAATCTTCCAGAAACCCAAATCTGTCCGTGCCACTGCCCCCAGTTAGAACCTTCCTGTCCCCACTACCTGCAGAATGGAGCCCACAGCCTGCTGCGTACCCACACCTGCAGCCACTCTCTGAACTGCTCACAGCCCCCAGATGCCTACTGCTGTCTCTCACCCCTTGGGTTTTGCTCACACTGGCTGCCCCACCAGGAAAGCCCCTCCCATCCCCTCTTCACCTGGCAGATGCCAACGCAGTTTTCAAGCCTCAGCTTCTGGGGTGTCTCTTCTGCCTTCCCTCAGCCCCTCACCCCTCCTCTGCTGCGTCATGGAGTGGCGGCTGTTGCTTTGTAATGGTCCGTGTCTGCTTGGGTCTTCAGCACCAGCCTGGAAGCCCCAGGAGGGCAGAGGATTCCCTTTATTCATAGCAATAGGTACTTATTGTGCGCTTACTGTTTGCTGGGCACTGTTCTAGAACCTGAGGATGCAGCATAAAGAGCACAGAATAAATGGCCAGGCATGGTGGCTAGCACTTTTGGAGGCCGAGCACTTTGGGAGGCTGAGCACTCTGGGAGGCTGAGGTGAGCGGATCACCTGAGGTCAGGAGTCCAAAACCAGCCGGGCCAACATGGTGAAACCCTGCGTCTGCTAAAAATACAATAAAATTAGCCAGGTGTGGTAGTGGGCGCCTATAATCCCAGCTACTCAGGGAGGCTGAGATGGGAGAATCACTTGAACCCAGGAGGCGGAGGTTGCAGTGAGCCTAGACCGTACCACCGCACTCCAGCCTCGGTGAGTGAGATTCTGTCTCAAAAAAAAAAAAAACAGGAAAAAAAAAAAAAAAAAAAATCCCTGCCCTCATGGCATCTGCCTTCAGGCAGTTATATCCTAAGCAGGAAGTTAGAGTGCTCTGGAAAAAGAAAGCACAGCAAGAGAGATGAGGAAAGAGCAGGGTGTGATTTTAAGCTGGGTCAAGGCAGGGGCCTCACTGAGGCAAAGGCTGAAGAAAAGATGGAAGGAGGTGAGGGAGAGAGCCTTGCAAGTATCTGGGGAAGAGCATTCCAGGCAGAGGGAATGGCCAGGGTGAAGGAGAGCCAGTGTGGCTGGAGCGGAGGGAAGGAGGGGCCGGGGAGTGAGTTCAGGTCGGCGGGGCCTGGCAGGCAGGACAAGCAAGCACTTAATCTGTCCTTCACACTGGGAGAGTGAAAACAAGGGCAGTACTAATCACGCCCTTCAGAAGACAGGCAGAAGCTGGGCCAGCAGAACTTATGGTCACCCTGCTCGGAGGCCAGTGTCAGGACTTGGCTTTTCCTCCGGGTATCATGGAGGGTTCTGAGCAGAAAAGCATAATCAGGTTTAGGCTTTGTTCCTGTTTTTTTTTTTTTTTTTTTTGTGACAGAGTCTCACTCTGTCACCCAGGGTGGAGTGCAGAGGTGCAATCTCTGCTCACTGCAACCAGTGCCTCCCGGGTTCAAGTGATTTTCCTGCCTCAGCCTCCCAAGTAGCTGGGATTATAGGCACCCGCCACCACACCCAGCTAATTTTGTATTTTTAGTAGAGACAGTGTTTCACCATGTTGGTCGGGCTGGTCTCAAACTCCTGACCTCAGGTGATCCACCTGCATGGGCCTTGCAAAGTGCTGGAATTACAGGTGTGAGCCACTGTGCTCAGCCTGCATGCACATTGTTAAGTAGAGCCCAGTATTCATTCATAGTTTTTCCCCCCTCTTTGATGTAAAATATCCATATAGTAAAATGCATAGGTGTTAACTGCATGATTCAGTGAATTTTAACAAAAGCGTAGTGCCAGGTGTGGTGGCTCACTAAGAGGCCAAGGCAGGAAGATCATTTGAGTCCAGAAGTTTAAGACCATCGTGGGCAATATAGTGAGACCTCATCTCTACAAAAACTAGAAACGTTGCAGTGAGCTATTGCCCCCTTCTCATCTCCAACTCCCCAGAGTCAACCACTATTCTGACTTTTTTATAAGACAGGGCCTTGATCTGCTGTCCAGTATTGGAGTACAGTGGCATATTCACAGCTCACTAATTTTTTTTTTTGGTATGTTTTGCAGAGACGGGGTCTCACCATATTGCCCAGGCTGGTCTTGAACTCCTGGGCTCAAGCGATCCACCTGCCTCTGCCTCCCAAAGTGCTAGGATTACAGGCGTGAGCCACCACACCTGGCCTGATTGTTTTAAAATAACAGATTGGGTCAAACCTGTTCTGGAACTTCATGTAAATAGAATTAAGCAGTATGTAACTCTTATGCATCTGTTTTCTTTTACTCAGGCTAACATTCTTGAGGGTCGTCTAGATTCTTGTGTGGATCAGTAGTTTGTTCCCTTTTACTGCTAAATTATATTCCATAGGCCAGGATCACTCTGCTGGGTGAAGAAGAGATGGGCCCTGCCAGGGCGCAGAGACTCAGGTGAATGTACCCCAGGGAGATGGACAGCCTTTTCTTAGGAATTTCTAGAATGGGGAGTCTGTGGCATTAGTCTCCACAGAAATCTGGGAAAACAGAACTACATCAGGAGAATCTAGCATGACCAAGCATCCCTGTTTGCCCAGGACTTTCCTGGTTTTAGCACTGTAGGTTCCGTGTCCCAGGAGACACCCCAGTCTTGAGCAAACTGGGATGGCGGATCACCGTCACCCTAGCAGGATCCTGCCACTGCCCTTGGGGCTTCCGGACCCTTTTCACACAAGATTACATTCTGTTCTCCTAAGGACTGATTTTCCTTAAACTCCAAACTAGGCTCCTTTTCTGTTCTAAAACTTCCCATGGCTTCCCATGGCTGTGCCTGGCAACTGAAAGGACATAGTCACTGGTAGTGGTTCTCAAACTGCTGCATACTGGAATCACCTGAGGAACATTTAAATATTCTGATGGCTGCCTTTCACCCCAGACCTTTTTTTTTTTTTTTTTTTTTGAGATGGAGTCTCGCTCTGTCACCCAGGCTGCAGTGCAGTGGCACAATCTTGGTTCACTGCAATCTCCGCCTCCCGGGTTCAAGCGAGTCTCCTGCCTCAGCCTCCTGAGTAGCTGGGATTACAGGCGCGTGCCACCACACCTGGCTAATTTTTGTATTTTTAGTAGAGACGGGGTTTCACCATGTTGGTCAGGCTGGTCTCAAGCTCCTGACCTCGTGATCTGCCCACCATGGCTTCCCAGAGTGGTAGGATTACAGGCATGAGCCACCGCGCCCAGCCACCCCAGACATTTTTTTTTTTTTTTTTGAGACGGAGTCTCGCTCTGTCGCCCAGGCTGGAGTGCAGTGGCACAATCTCAGCTTATTGCAACCTCTGCCTCCCAGGTTCCAGCTATTCTCCTGCCTCAGCCTCCCGAGTAGCTGGGACTATAGGCACGTGCCACGGCTAAGTTTTTTTTCTTTTTTTTTTCAGTAGAGACGAGGTTGCACCATGTTAGCCAGGATGTTCTCAATCTCCTGACCTTGTGATCCGTCTGCCTCGGCCTCCCAAAGTGCTGGGATTACAGGCGTGAGCCACCGCACCCGGCCCCACCCCCGACCTTTTAAATTGGTATTATGTGCAACCTGGGCCCTGGAATTTTTTGTTTTGTTTTGTTTTGTTGAGTCTTGAGTTTAGCTCTGTCGCCCAGGCTGGAGTGCAGTGGCATGATCTTGGGTCACTGCAACCTCCACCTCCCGGGTTCAAGCCATTCTCGTGCCTCAGCCTCCCAAGTAGCTAGGATCACAGGCGCTCGCCACCATGCCTGGCTAATTTTTTTATTTCTAGTAGAGACAGGATTTCACCACGTTGTCCAGGCTGGTCTCGAACTCCTGACCTCAGGTGATCCACCCACCGTGGCCTCCCAAACTGCTGAGATAACAGGCATGAGTCACGGCGCCCAGCCAAGGGCCCTGGGATTTTTAAAATCTCCTCAAGTGACGCTAACATGCTGCAAAGCTTAGAGATGCCAGCCTGTGAATGTGATTTGTTTGGCTTACGTGGCGTTGAACATGTTGGCAACATTAAAATCAAGCGATTTCATATAAAAATCTGGACTCACGCCGGGTGCCGTGGCTCACACTGTAATCCCAGCACTTTGGGAGGCTGAGGCAGGAGGACTGCTTGAGCCCAGGAGTTGAGAATATAGTGAGCTATGTGTTGCTACCCTTCAACCTGGGCGGCAGAGTGAGATCCTGTCTCCATCAAAAATAAAAAAAGGAATCTGGACTCCAGCTACCCTTGAAAGCAGACGTTCTGAGATACTGAGTTTGCCTCCTGGAGTGGTCATGGGGCGAGGGTGGGGGGTGGGGTAGGTGGGTGGGGGGTGCAGAACACTGACTGCCCTGGGGGCGGAGTCTCTGCCCTCCAGTTCTGGCAATCCCTTCTGCTCCCTGGTGTCCCACTCTTCTTGCTGTTCACTTGCGTGGCTTCCAGGGGAATGGCTGAGTTTTGCAGCCAGGCATTCCAGGCCTCCCAGCTTCGGCTTCTGATCACCTTCTCCACCTCCTCACTCCCTGCTCTAGTCGTCTTCATCTCATGTCCTGCCCTCCAGCCACGTGGGCTGCTTGGTCCCTTCCACACCTGTTTTTGGCCATGAAGTTCTCCCACCAAGTTCCTTATGGTAGACAAGCCCCTGCTGGATTTGGTCCCTGCCCACCTCTCCTGCCCCTTTCCCCAAGCTCTCCTCCAACTCATGCATAGAACATCTACCACAAGGAAGCTGGCCAGGCTGTTAGCACTCCTGTTCCCTCTGTCTGTGAAACCCTTTCCTTCCCTCCACCCTCCCCTTTCTCTCTCTTATCTCAGGCTTTGGGTTTGATTTCACCTCCTCCAAGGTTCCCTGACCTTCAGACTAGGTCAGGTCCCTGGTTAGTCACTGTACTTCCTCTTTTTCACCCCCTTCATCTCACTTCCCCTGCCAGAATAAGGCCACATCTGTCTCATAATCTCTGTCTTCCTAGGGCCTAGTATGGTGTCTGGCATACAGTAGGTGCTCATTAATGATAAATGAATGAAAGCAAGCACATCTCCCTTTCTCTACTGGCAAAATCCTAATCCTTTTCTGGTTACATTTCTCCTATAGCATCCAATTCTGTTCTCAAGACCCAAAGATCTCTGAGATCCAGTGATCAATGGAGTTTTAGCTCAGGTCCGTTTCACAGTGGACACAGTGGATCCCCAAATTTATCCTGTGGTTACTTCCCCAGGCCCAGAGTGAGGACACTGGTGGCACAGGCATACCCAGCAAGTGGCAGAATCCCCCCATCAGTTAACTAGGTGTCGCTGTACATGGCTGTGAAGGCAGTGATGACCCCAGGACCCCACCGGGGACAGCACAAGGGCAGAGCCCAAGAACTTACTTTCCGTCCTCTTGCATTTGCCTGTGGATTTGCAGTTGGTAGTGGTGTTCTTGCCCGGCCCTCCTTTGTTCCTCAGGGCAGCCAGGCAGCCGTGGCCTAGTGAAAGGGCAGGATGCGGGATAGGAATGGAGCTATTCCTGATTCAGACTGATTTGCTCTGTGATTTGGGACAAGTCCCTTCCCCTGTCTAGACCTTAGTTGCCTCATCTAAAAAATGGAGCCAATAATCTTTTCCTCATCTTTGGGGTCATCCATCTTTGAACCACATCAGGAGCAGTGGGAACCAAGTGCAGAGGATGGCCTTAAAAGCGGTATGGGAACCAAATTTTTGTAAAGTAAATATTTTCAACCTTTATATTTTGGAATCACCAGCGGTATGTATTACGTGCACTCTAGGAAATGGAGGCAATGCAATGCCAAAAACAGAAAGTAAAACTCTGTTATCCTGTGCCGCGGCCCGGTGGAGGTTTTAATGTCTGTATCTTAAGATCTGGTGAGGGCACGGGTAGGTGCGGCTGGACCGAGTGAAACCAGCCCCGTTGGGCGCGTAGGCTCTGGCTCAGGGTTGTGCTCACAGTGGAGGTGTCTGCAGCTCGGCACCCACAGGGGCCGCTGCCCTTCCAGCCTTTGTGGCGCTCTGAGGGGACAAAGGCGGGCTGCGCGGCCGTGGGAAGGGTTAAGGCCACCGACGCAGCCCTGGCGCGTGCTAGAGCGGCCAGTGGCGGACTTCCGGTTGGGGCGCGGGCGTGCGCCGCGAGTTCCCGACCCGCAGCTGCAGAGCCCTCGGGCGACCCAGCAGTGCACAGTGCTACGCTGTCTCCGTCTGCTGTCTGCAGGGTAGGGGATGTGTTGCTCGGCCTCGCCTGCGCCGCGGCGGGACACTCGCATCTAGGCCAGACCCTCCCGCAGGGTCCGCACCCGCGATCTGGGCCGTGGGCAGCTTCGTGGCTCCTCCGGGCCTTGGTTTCCCCGGCTGTCATAGGGGCGTGAGGATCCCAGGCGAGCTGGCGGCAGGCAGCTTCTTCGGCTCCCTTGTGCTATGGAACCCACTGTATGCCCGTTATGCAGTCAGGAAAGCTGAGGCCGGGAAGGAGGGCGTTACGCTGCAATCGTGGAAACCAGCGCTCCCTCGCGTTGCCGCAGTCGGCAGAGGCGTGGCCAGAGCCATCCGCGGTCTCCAGTGCGGCTGCAAGGGCGGGCGCCCGAGGGCGTTCTGCTCCAGGCCTCCACCCGCGAGCTGACCGTGTCAGGCGCGCCACACACGGCGCTTCTCCTTCTCACTGCACCTCGCGAGGCAGGAGCTGCCGTTCCCGTGTCACAGATAGAAAAATAGGCTGGGGTGATTTCTCCGGAGTCAAGACTCAGGTCTGTGGCTCAGTCGGGAAGGATAGAAACCCAAGCTTCCTCAGACTGGTTTAGAGACCCGGCCAAATTAAATAATAATGGCCCTGGCTCAGGGGTCTTTAAGTCTTGCCCCCTCCCTCCCCTTTTGTTTTTGTTTTGTTTTGAGACTGCCTCACTGTCCCCCAGGCTGGAGTGCAGCGGTGCACTGCAGCTTCGACCTACCGAGGGCTCAGGTGATCCTCCCACCTCAGCCTCACGAGTGGCTGGGACTACAGACACGCGCCACCACGTCCGGCTAATTTTTCTATTTTTTGTAGAGTCAGGATCTCGCTGTGTTGTCCAGGCTGGTCTGGAACTCCTGGGCTCAAGCAATCCTGCCTGGGCCTCTCAAAGTGCTGGAATTACAGGCATGAGCCACCGTGTCCGGCTACCCTTTAGTTATCTCAAGGAGTTTAATAATTGAATTTAGGCTGGTCTCAGTGGCTCACGCCTGTAATTCCAGCACGTTGAGAGGCTGCGGCAGGCAGATCGCTTGAGGTCAGGAGTTCAAGACCAGCCTGGCCAACATGGTGAAACCCCGCTTTACTAAAAATACAAAAATTAGACGGGTGTGGTGCCACGCACCTGTAATCCCAGCTACTCAGGAGACTGAGGCAGGAGAATCGCTTGAATCTGGGAGGTGGAGGTTGCAATGAGTCAAGATCACACCACTGCACTCTAGCCTGGGCCACAGAGCGAGAATCTGTCTCAAAAAAAAAAAAAAAAAGATTTGACACCTATACCTTCCTCCGTGTGTGCGTGTGTGTGTGGAGGAGGAAAAATTATACATATATATAATTTTTTTGAGACAGTCGAGCTGTATTGCCCAGGATGGAGTGCAGGGGCTCAATCTCAGCTCACTGCAACCTCCGCCTCCTGGATTCAAGCCATTCTCCTGCCTCAGCCTCCTGAGTAACTGGGACTACAGGCGCGTGCCACCACACCTGGCTAATTTTTGTATTTTTAGTGGAGACAGGGTTTCGCCATGTTGCCCAGGCTGGTCTGGAACTCCTGAGCTCAAAATGATCTGCGCGCCCCAGCCTCCCCAAATGCTGGAATTACAAGTGTGAGCCATCACCCTAGGCCCATATATACATATTTTAAAATAACACCTTTACTGAGAGAGATGACTCACACACCGTACAACTTACCCATTTAAAGTGTACAGTTCAATGATTCTTAGTATTGTCACAGTTTTGCGACTATCACCACAGTCAATTTTAGAACATTTTCATTACCCCTAAAAGAAACCATACCCATTAACAGTAACTCCCAAGCCTTCCTCCCCCTACAGCTCTAGACTACTGCAAATCTACTTTCTGTCTCTATAGAGTTGCTTAGTTTGGACATCTTATATTAGGGCTTATGTGGCCTTTTTTGACTGACATAACCTTTCTGTTGTTGTTTTTAACAAAATCAGCTCCTTGAGCTCAGAGCCCTGGCCTGTAATCATAGCCAGCTAGAACTGAACAGCATTGTTTTGGTTTTGTTGTGTCTAGTTTTACCACTCTTGGGTGAATGATAGGAATTTCTGATTTATGGCAGTGGTTAAAGTTTCCTTTTTGAATACACCTATTTCCATCAAAACGTGAGTTGATAATTTTTAAAGGACAAGATTAAGTCAACAGTAGTAGAGGTGGTCCACAAATTTGTCAGAGGTTGGGAAGATGGGATGTGAATGAAGTTTGGCAAACATTGGATTGTCTGATTTAAGGTTCTCCAGGTCATCATTTGAAAACCACCCTCACCTTATTCTTACATTGCACTTTCCTGACAACTCCTGTAAAGAAGTGCATGATTTTAGTGATGAAGAAACAGGTTCAGAGAAGTCAGGTAAAATAGCTTGTCCAGGGTCACACAGCTAGTGACAGAAGCTAGGCTTAACCAAGTCTGTCTGATTGCCAAAACTATCTACTTACCAAGTCTGGAAGGAGGATAGGGGGTGGGGAATGGACTAGCAGGCTTGAGAGGGGACTCTGGCCACTACCCAAAACATGTGGGCACCAGGCTGGCTGAGTTATTTTGGGTACATATTCTGATAAATATTCAAATATTTCTATGAAACAGTTTATGACTCTAAACAGAAATCCCATCTCATTTGCCATTGGGGCTTTCACTCTCTGTCAAGGGCACGCCGCAGTTCAGGAAGTGCTGCCTACCTAGTGAATGAGGGTGTGTGTGCGTGCACGTGCTGGTGGTGAGGAGAGTCTGATCTCTAGTTAATCTTGGTTGCTACTGGCATCACTTTCCAAGCCCACAGGGGTCCCGTACACTGCATGACTTCTGCCCTGTTCCACCTGTGGGCACCAGAGTCTCTAGGCTGGCTGGGATTTCCTGCATATAGAGTACCATGTTTCTGGAACGTCAGGCCGCCACCTGCCCTCAGGACTGACCACTTTCCTAGAGCACAGCCAGAGGGCATTCACCAGGACTCCCTCTCTCCCCTTTCTGGCCAAGGACTTCCCCATCCCTTGCCATCATCTTCATCAGAACTCTGCCTCCTCCCTCAGACCCTATTCCTTGTCTTACTCTTTCCCTGTGGGCTTTAACAGACCATTAAATTCAGAGACTATTCCAATAACACTAATATCCTTTTCCAGAGAGAGCTTAATTTTTACACGGTAATTTTTGAAATTGTAGCATACAGAAGATAAGCAAAACAACCAGGTCCTGCTATGCTCTTGTTCAACACTGATTTAACTCAGTCCACTTCTCTCACAGCTGTGCAGTTCGACTTGACCCAAACTTGAAGTTAAGCACCTCCAGAAAGGGTGATTAGGGTCCATCTGGTCTCACTCAACTTGGGTGAGAATCTCAACCCTAACTCCAAGCAATTATCTGAGTAATTCTGGACCCTATAAAACAAAAGAGCAGCAGCTGGGTGTGATGGCTTACACCTGAAATCCCAGCACTTTGGGAGGCCAAGGTGGGCAGATCACCTGAGGTCAGGAGTTTAAGACCAGCCTGGCCAACATGATGAAACCCTGTCTCTACTAAAAATACAAAAATAAGCCAGGCGTGGTGGTGCATGCCTGTAGTCCCAGCTACTCAGGAGGCTGAGGCAGAGAATCACTTGAACCCGGCAGGTGAAGGTTGCAGTGAGCCGAGATTGTACCACTGCACTCCAGCCTGGGTGACAGAGTGAGACTCAGTCAAAAAAAAAAAAAAAAAAAGCTAACATTGAAGTAGGTGAATATTCTCAGAGCACTACATGCATAATCTTACAAAATCATTTCAACAACTTAGTGAGGTAAGTACTCTTATTATTTCCACTTGACAGATGAGAAAAGCAAGGCACAGAGAAGTGAAGTCACTTGTCCCATCGTATATAGTAGAGGCAGATTTGAATCCATATCATCTGACTTCAGAGTGTGTACTCAAACCCAGAGTTCAGATGAGGCTAACTCCAGCCATCATTTACAGCGGCCTTTCAGTGTTCCCTGTACACTGTCCCCCTCTTAAGTCAGTTTCTAGCTACTTGGGAAGCAGAGTTGGGGATTCCCCTTCCCAGAGATCCAGAGTCGGAGCACCCCAAGACCTGGATCTCCCACTCAGGACACCTTTCCCCCTGTCCAGTTCTGGCACCTCTGGCAATGAGTTAATGACTGTTCCCCTGGCCTGCAACTGCCACTGAGTTACTATGTGTCAGCACTGGGCTGGGTACATTTGCAATTTATCTGGTCCTCGCTACTTCCCAGCAAGGCGCTATTCTCCCAGTTTTACAGATAAGTAAACTGAGGTCTAGGACAGTGAAGTGACTTGCCCAGGGGCGCACAGCTAGTGAATAGAGCAACAAGGATTGGAACCCAGGTGCCCATCCCTGAGTCCACTGCTCTGGCCACTTCTTAGTGACATTCTGGAGTTGAGAGTCACGTAAGGGAGGGAGGTGATGCTTGGTTGTGGTACCTCAGCAAGTTTCTTACCCTCTCTGGCTCTACTTCCTTATCTATAAAATCTCTTTCCCCAGTTTTTTTTTTTTTTTTTTTTTTTTTTTTTGGTTGAGGGACAAGATCCTGCTCTGTCACCCGGACTGGAGTGCAGCTCACTGCAGCCTCCAGCTCCTGAGCTCAAGCGATCATCCTGCTTGATCCTCCTGAGTAGCTGGGATTACAGGCATGAGCCACCACGCCCAGCCCACCCAGCTAATTTTTTATTTTTTTTGTAAAGATGGGGTCTCACTATGTTGGCCACGCTGGTCTCAAACTCCTGGGCTCAAGTGATCCTCCCACCTTGGCCGAGAAGGCAGGTGTGCTGGGATTACAGGTGTGAGCCACTGCACCTGGCCTCTTTTCCCAATTTTTCTAATCAAGGCAGTCTTCTTCTTGTTATTCTTCTTCTTTGTTTTTTTTTTTTTTTTTTTAGC
>NC_045450.1:28482052-28498686 GCF_002776525.5 Piliocolobus tephrosceles | reverse complement strand
TTTTTGTATTTTTAGTAGAGACGGGGTTTCACCGTGTTAGCCAGGATGGTCTCGATCTCCCGACCTCATGATCCGCCCGTCTCGGCCTCCCAAAGTGCTGGGATTGCAGGCTTGAGCCACCGCGCCCGGCCACGAAAAGGGTGTTCTTATAAAAAAGAAGTCTCACTCCTTTGGCCGGCCAGGAGTCGTAAGGCCTGGTCTCAGGAACCATTTTCTGCCTAGGCTTCTAGAGCAGCAACTGGGCTAAGGGACTTGGAGTTCGGAGAAAAGGAGATGAGAATCCTTGAGCCTCCCTGGAGAACAGGAATGTGATGGTAACAATGGCTCCCATTTACTGGATCTTCCTAAGGTGGCAGGCCCTGGGCTAAGTGATTGAGATACAGGCGAGATATATAGATATGAGAGATAGATGGATAGATGCATGTATTCATACACATGCATTCTAGGCTTGAAGCCACTGCCCTACTCTATTTTTTCTAGAATTTTAGAGAAGACTTTTCTTAGAGATCACCTCATTCTATCTTCTAATTTAAGGGCAAGGGATAATTTGTTTACTCATTCAACAATCATGGAGGTGACATTCTATGCTAGGTCCATGCTGAACTCAGAAAAGACAGAAAAAAAAGGCCAGGCACCATGGCTCATGCCTGTAACTCCAGCACTTTGGGAGGCCAATGTGGGAGGATTACTTGAGGCTAAGAGTTGGAGACCAGGTTGGGCACCATAGCGAGACCCCATCTCTACAAAAAAATATAAAAAATTAGCCGAGCATGATTGTCCTCACCTGTAGTCCCAGCTATACTACAGGCTAAGGCAGGAGGATGCCTTGAGCCCAGGAGTTTCAAGGCTACAGTAGCTATGATCATGACACTGCACTCCAGCCTGGACAACAGAGCGAGACCCTATCTCTTTGAAAAAAAAAAGAAAAAAGAAAAAAGAAAAAAAGAGCCAGGCATGCTGGCTCACACCTGTAATCCCAGCACTTTGGGAGGCCGAGGTGAAAGGATTGCTTGAGACCAGCCTGGTCAACACAGCAAGACCTCCATCTCTTAAAAAAGAAAAAAAAAAGTAAAAAATAAAAACAAGAAAGAAAAGTTAGAAAAGACCCATTCAAGGTGTTGGCAGTGGGACTCTCTAGGTGTAGGAATAGAGTTACTCTCATTTCTGCTACTCTGTATTTCCTAACTTTCTACCATGCGAATATGTGGCTTTTATAACAAAATGAAAAGCAGTTCCCTGCCCTCCAAGTATGCTTCTATTTGTGTAGTACTCTTAATCTAATTTTCTTTTCTTTTTTTTTTTTTTGGAGATGGAGTCTCGCTCTGTCGCCCAGGCTGGAGTGCAGTGGCAGGATCTCAGCTCACTGCAAGCTCTGCCTCCCAGGTTCATGCCATTCTCCTGCCTCAGCCTCCCTAGTAGCTGGGACTACGGGCGCCCACCACCACGCCCGGCTAATTTTTTGTATTTTTAGTAGAGATGGGGTTTCACTGTGTTAGCCGGGATGGTCTCGATCTCCTATCTGCCCACCTTGGCCTCCCAAAGTTCTGGGACTATAGGCGTGAGCCACTGTGCCCAGCCTTGTTTTTTTTTTTTTGAGTTGGAGTCTTGCTCTGTCACCCAGGCTGGAGTGCAGTGGCGTGATCTCAGCTCATTGCAACCTCCATCTCCCAGGTTCAAGCAATTCTCGTGCCTCAGTCTCCCGAGTAGCTGGGATTACAGGTGCGTGCCACCACACCCAGCTAATTTTTGTATTTTTAGTAGAGATGGATTTTGCCATGTTGGCCAGGCTGGTCACAAACTCCTAACCTCAAGTGATCCGCCCACTTCGGCCTCCCAAAGTACTGAGATTACAGGTGTGAGCCACTGTGCCTGGCCTCTTTCTCCAATTTAAATGATTATGCACCTCAAAGTCCCCAGGGTAGGAGAAATCCCAGTTCAGGAAGTCAAGCCCTTGTACTAGAGAGGCGTCCTCCTAATTCAGGTGGCAGCCACGTCTACAGTCCCTTTTTTTTTTTTTGAGATGGAGTCTTGCTCTGTCGCCAGGCTGGAGTGTAATGGTGTGATCTCGGTTCACTGCAACCTCCGACTTCTTGGTTCAAGAGATTCTCCCGCCTCAGCCTCCCAAGTAGCTGGGATTACAGACACATGCCACTACGCCCAGCTAATTTTTGAATTTTTAGTAGAGACGGGGTTTCATCATGTTGGCCAGGATGGTCTCGATCTCTTGACCTCGTGACCCGCCCAAAGTGCTGGGATTACAGGCGTGAGCCATCATGCCTGGCTGCAGTGCCTTCTGAGTGAAGGGACCGAATGTTGTGATACTCCATTTCTCCTCTCAGATCCCTGACTGGCCTGTGCATTGGGATCTGAACCCCACTGTCCCTAACAGTGATTCAAACTAGGCCTGAGTATTGGGAAGGGATGGAGGAAGATTTGATTGTCACAATTGCTGAGGATGCCACCGGTATGTCATTGGCAAGCCCAGGGCTGCTGATCACCTATAATTCACCAGGCACCCACCCAACAAACGTCCTGCCCAGATGCCAGTGGACTGCTGTAGGTTGGCTCGGTGGCCTCTGAGATGTGTGGGCCTAGAAATGCTGCCTTACTGGATCACACCTACCTGGCTGATCAGATCCAGTCTCTTGGGAAGTTTGAAAACCAGACCCAGAAAAAGTGAATGGAAACAGTGGGCACTAGAAGAGGCCATGTCAGGAGTCTGGTAGATCCATGGTATGAGGAGGTACCTACAACGCTTCTGAGTAGCAGTGACAGGCCAGGGTCCCTGTGGCTTCCATGGGTCTTAAAGGGCATGACCAATGTCCCAGGTGTCTGTGAGGCTCCATCATGACCACTCATCAGCTAGAGGGCAGAGGGTGATATATTAGCTCATGAAAAATCCTATAAATGTTTTTCATTTTACTAAAAATCATTGAATAGACAATAAATGACATTTTCAATAATTTAAAACTACTTACTGTATCAACAGGCATTCAACATACCCTTCTTTATTTCCTTGAAACATTTCAGCGTTCATACTTTCAGTGGGTTACTTTGGGACAGGTTGCTTGCCCTCTAACAGGGATATTCTCCTGTGGGATATTTGCTGCCTGTTTAATTTTATAGCTCGAAGTCCTTAGGTCATGACAAGGAATGACTTGAGATTTATATGTGTTGGATCTGAAATTCTTACAGTTGCCTAAAAGTTGAATAGAAAGAAGTAAATTCTATACTGTATTTAAGAATTTTATATAAGTAGAATTTGTGATTTGGGGAGGGTTATACTCCCGTATAGTATCTAGTTAAATATTTTGTTCAATTTATAATTGGGTATTAAAATAATTAAGGGGCTGGGTGTGGTGGCTCACTCCTGTAATCCCAGCACTTTGTGACGCAGAGGCAGGAGGTGCACTAGAGCTTAGGACCAGCCTGGGCAACATAGTGAGACCTCATCTCTACAAAAAGTAAAAAAATGAGCTGGGCATGGTGGCAGGCGCCTGTAGTCCCAGCTACTCAGGAGGCTGAAGCGGGAGGATTGCCGGAACCTGGGAGGTCGAGGCTGCAGTGAGCCACGTTCGTGCCACTGAACTCCAGCCTGGGCGACAGAGTGAGACCCTGTCTCAAAAAACAAAATAAAATAATGAAGGCTATAGGCTCAGAGAGGGAAAGCGGTAGGCTCCAAGTGACACAGCAAAGCTGGAACTACGACTCTTGCCCCTAATCTTCAAGTTCAGCACTCTTTCTACTTTGTCTTTCCCATAACTGTCGACTCACAAAGCCATGGCCATGAGAAAATTACAGATTCATGGCTGGGCATGGTGGCTGACGCCTGTAATCCCAACATTTTGGGAGGCCGAGGCAGGTGGATCATCTGAGGTCAGGGGTTCAAATTCATTTTCATTTTAAAATTCAGATTCAGATTCAAATTCAAATTCAGATTCATTTTAAAAGTGTAATGTGGAAACTGAGAAGGGAGGTAACGCAGAGGCTTAACAGTAAGGCCAATTTTTAAAATCTTTTTTTTGCTGTTGTATTATTTTTCTTTTCTTTCCTGTTCTTTTGTTGTTGTTGTTTTTTGTTTTGTTTTCAGACCGAGTTTTGCTCTTGTCGCCCAGGCTGGAATGCAGTGGTGCGATCTCTGCTCACTGCAACCTCCACCTCCCAGGATCAAGAGATTCTCCTGCCTCAGCCTCCCGAGTAGCTGGAATTACAGGCATGCACCACCACACCTGGCTAATTTTGTATTTTTAGTAGAGATGGGGTTTCTCCATGTTGATCAGACTGGTCTCGAACTCCCAACCTCAGGTGATCTGCCCACAGCGGCCTCCCAAAGTGCTGGGATTACAGGAGTGAGCCACCGCACCTGGCCTATTGTATTGTTTTCCATGGCTGTAACAAATTACAGCAAATTTAGTGGCTTGAAACAACACAGATTTGGCTGGGTGCAGTGACTCACCCCTGTAATCCCAGCACTTTGGGAGGCCAAGGCGGGTGGATCACAAGGTCAGGAGATGGCGACCATCCTGGCTAACATGGTGAAACTCTGTCTCTACTTTTAGTATTTAAAAAAAAAAAAAAAATTAGCCGTATGTGGTGGTACACGCCTGTAGTCCCAGCTACTTGGGAGGCTAAGGCAGGAGAATTGCTTGAACCCGGGAGGCGGAGGTTGCAGTGAGCTGAGATTGCACCACTGCACTCCAGCCTGGGTGACAGAGCAAGACTCCATCTCAAAAAAAAAAAAAAAAAAACCCACAGATTTATCAGATTACAATTCCATAAGTCTGAAGTCTGACATGAGTCTCAATGGGCTAAAATCAAGGTGTTTCTGTTGGACAAGAGATTGTTGTAAAACAACAACAAAAAATAATAAATAAATGAAATCAAATCAGGGTGTCCTCAGGGCTGTGTTCCCTCCTGGAGGCTCTAGGGGACAGTCTGTTTCACTCTCTTTTCCAGCTTCCAGAGGCCCCTCCCTCAATCTTCAGAGTCGGTCACACTGCATTTCTGACCATTCTTCCACAATCACATCTCCCTCTGATCAAAATCAGAAATAAGTCTCTGATTTTATTTTTATTTTCTTCTTTTTGAGATGGAGTCTTGCTCTGTTGCCCAGGCTGGAGTGCAGTGGTGTGATCTTGGCTCACTGCAACCTCTACCTCTCGGGTTCAAGCGATTCTCCTGTCTCAGCCTCCTGAGTAGCTGGGATTACAGGCATGTGCCACCACACCTGGCTAATTTGTGCATATTTAATAGAGTTGGGGGTTTCACCATGTTGGCCAGGCTGGTCTCGAACTCCTGACCTCAGGTGATCCGCCTGCCTCGGCCTCCCAAAGTGCTGGGATGGCCAAGTCTCTGATTTTAAAGACCAACATGATTACATTGTGCCCCTCTGGATAATCCAAGACAACCCCCACCTCAAAGTCCTTAATCACACCAGCAAAATCCCTTCACCATGTAAAATAAGACATTCACATGCTCCAGGGATTAGGGTGTGGGCATTTTAGGACATCAGAGTAATGGCCATTATTCTGCCTACAACAGTTATGAAACATCCACATATATAAATATTCATAGAAAAATAGACAGTCTAAGATAGTATTACAAAACAAAATATCCTTTATAATCACCACTCAAACCAAGAAATAAACATGATTAGAATCTCAATGATACCCACCCCCCTCAATCATGTTTTTTTGGCCTGGAATTTTTTTTGTCCATCTATTTTCAACATTTTTGTCACTTTGTTTTATGTGCATTTCCTATACATTGCATATGGCTAGATTTTAAAAGTAATTTGGTTTGACAAGCTCTGACTGTTGTTTGTTTTTGAGACAGGATATCTCCCTGTCACCCAGGATGGAGTGTAGTAGCACAATTATAGCTCACTGTAGCCTCAAACTCCAGGGCTCAAGTGATCCTCCAGCCTCTGCCTCCTAAATAGTTGGGACTACAGGTGTGCACCACCATGCTCAGCTGATTTTTAATTTTTTTGTAGAGAAGGTATCTCACTATGTTGCCCAGACTGGTCGTGAACTCTTGGCCTTACATGATCCTCCCACTTCAGCCTCCCAAAGTGCTGGCATTATAGGCATGAGATAGCATGCCCAGCCAACCTCTGACTTATAATAGGTTAATTCAGCCTCTTCATATTTATTTTGATAAGCAATATACTTTCTTTCTGCCTTATTTTATATTTACTATTTACATTTCATTAATGTTTTTCTCTGTGCCTTTTTTTTTTTTCTTTAACTTTTGTGAGTTTCATCAAATTCCTGTTAATTCTCCCTTTTTTTTTTTCAGACAGAGTCTCACTCTGTCACCCAGGCTAGAGTGCAGTGGCATGATCTCGGCTCACTGCAACCTCTGCCTCCTGGGTTTAAGCGATTCTCCTGCCTCAGCCCCCCGAGTAGCTGGGACTACAGGTGCATACCACCATGCCTGGCTAATTTTTGTATTTTTAGTAGAGACGGGGTTTCACCATGTTGGCCAGGCTGGTCTCAAACTCCTGACCTCAAGTGATCTACCCATCTCGGCCTCCCAAAGTGCTGGAATTACAGGCGTGAACCACCGCACCCAGCCTTCCCTTTGCTAACCTGCTAGTGTTTATCTTGTTTCCTAACAATCATATCCTTAAATTGCTCTATGGATACGTGGTAAATAATCCTCCTCCATCAAAATGTTATGCTTGCCCACTCCATCACTTCCTGAAAGATGCTGCCTTTAGCATGCTTCTAACTCTCCCACTCTCCCCAGTCCTTGAGTTTTACTGAGATAGTTTACTATTTTTGTTCTAATCTATTATGAGGATTTTGTTGTTGTTGTTATAAAAGCCATACGGCTGAGTGTGGTGGCTCATGCCTGTAATACCAGCACTTTGGGAGGCTGAGGCGGGTGGATTGCCTGAGGTCAGGAGTTTGAGACCAGCCCAGCCAATGTTGAAACCCTGTCTCTACTAAAAATACAAAAAAAAAAAAAAAAAATTAGGGCATGGTGGTGGGTGCCTGTAATCACAGCTACTAGGGAGGCTGAGGCAGAAGAATCGCTTGAACCTGGGAGGCGGAGGTTGCACTGAGCTGTGATCACGCCATTGCACTCCAGCCTGGGCAGCAAGAGTGAAACTCCGTCTCAAAAAAAAAAAAAAAAAGAAAAGAAAAAAGAAAAAAATGTGAGTAACATTATTCCTGCCACCTAGAGTCCTACTGCCAGTACCTTGAATTGGTCTTTTCTTTTAGTTTTATTCATTTATTTTTTAAAGATACAAGATCTCATTCTGTCACCTGGGCTGGAGTGCAGTGTCATAATCATAGTTTACTGCAACCTCAAACTCCTAAGCTCAAGGGATCCTCCTGCCTCAGCTACCCAAGTAGCTGGGAATACAAAGGCATATCACTAGGCCAGGCTAATTTTCAATTTTTGTTTTTGGTAGAGACTGTCACACGCGTCAGTGTGAAGAGACCACCAAACAGGCTTTGTGTGAGCAACAAGGCTACTTCACCTGGGTGTGGGTGGACTGAGTCTGAAAAAGGAGTCAGCAAAGGGTGGTAGGATTATCATTAGTTCTTATGGGTTTGGAATAGGCGTACAAAGTACATTCTCAAGGGCAGGAAAATATTACAAAGTACCTTTTTTTTTTTTTTTTTTTGAGACGGAGTCTCGCTCTGTCGCCCGGGGTTGGATGGACTGCAGTGGTGTGATCTCGGCTCACTGCAAGCTCTGCCTCCTGGGTTCAAGTGATTCTCCTCCGTCAGCCTCCTGAGTAGCTGGGACTACAGTTGCCCACCACCACACCCAACTAATTTTTTGTATTTTTGGTAGAGATGGGGTTTCACCATGTTAGCCAGGATAGTCTCTGCTGACCTTGTGATCTGCCCGCCTTGGCCTCCAAAAGTGCTGGGATTACAGACAAAGTACCTTCTTAAGGGCACAGGAGAATATTACCAAGTACATTCTTAAGGGCAGGGGGTGGGAGAAGAATATATCATATCAGTTAGGGTGGGGCAGGAACAAATCACAATGGTGGAATGTCATCAGTTAAGGCTATTTTCACTTCTTTTGTGGATCTTCAGTTGCTTCAGGCCATCTGGATGTATACGTGCAGGTCACAGGGGATATGATGGCTTAGCTTGGGCTCAGAGGCCTGACATTCCTGTCTTATATTAATAAGAAAAACAAAATAGTGGTGAAGTGTTGGGGTGGTGAAAATTTTGGGGGGTGGTATGGAGAGATAATGGGCGATGTTTCTCGGGGCTGCTTCGAGCAGGATTAGGGGTGGTGTGGGAACCTGCAGTGGGAGAGATTAAACTGAAGAAAGATTTTGGGGTAAAGAGTGATATTGTGGGGTTGTTAGAAGGAGCATTTGTTGTATAGAATGATTGATGATGACCTAGATGCAGTTTTGTATGAATTGAGAAACTAAATGGAAGACACAAGGTCTGAATAAAAGAAGGACAAAAATAGGTATTAAAGGACTAAGAATTGGGAGTACTCAGGACGTCCAATTAGAGTGCCCAAGGGGGTTCAGCATAATTATTTGCTTGGTTGGTGAGTTTTTGGGCTCTATCCTTGAGTTTTTTTATGTTGTCATATACCAGGCCAGATTGATTTAGGAAAAAACAACACTCTTCATTTAAAAATATACAGAGTCCTCCTTTTTCAGCAGTGAGTAAATCAGGGCCTCGGTGATTTTGGAGGAAAGAGAAATGCAAAACCGGCAATTGTTTGTTAAAGAAGGATTAGAAACGGCTAGGAGAGTGAGTGAGATTGATAGTGTGGTGGAGATAGCTGGGGAGAGGTAGAGGGTGGCATAAGAAGGGGAACAAAAATAAGAGTGAGTATAAAAGTAAAGAATAGGACTTAGGCCGGGCGTGGTGGCTCACGCCTGTAATCCCGGCACTTTGGGAGGCCGAGGCGGGTGGATCACGAGGTCAGGAGATCGAGACCATCCTGGCTAACACGGTGAAACCCCGTCTCTACTAAAAATACAAAAAACTAGCCCGGCGCAGTGACGGGCGCCTGTAGTCCCAGCTACTTGGGAGGCTGAGGCAGGAGAATGGTGTGAACCCAAGAGGCGGAGCTTGCAGTGAGCAGAGATCGCACCGCTGCACTCCAGCCTGGGCTACAGAGTGAGACTCCGTCTCAAAAAAAAAAAAAAAAAAAAAAAAAAGAATAGGACTTCATCAGGGTGAAAGTATTGGAGTGTGCCCTGTCAGCAAAGATCATCTATCCACTCCAAAAAGGAGTCAAGAGTGGTGGATTGGGGATAGATTTTCACAATGGAAAGGAAATGAGAGGTTTTAAGAGGCAGCCTAGCAGCTTATAACCTACATGGAAGAGGTTATGAAATGATGACAGAATAGAATGGGCCTGTGAGGCTGGAAGGAGATATTTTCCTTGGTCCAAGAATCATTTGCCTTGTGTGGGAAGAGATTGATAGGTGGAAGTTTCAGTGGGAGAGTAGGTGGGAGTGACGGATGAGAAGGAGAAAAACTGGCCATGTGGGATATAGTTGGAATGCTAGCTGCTTCTTTGGCTACCTTATCACTGTAAGCGTTGCCCTGACCAATGGGATCTGACACCTTTTGATGGCCCTTGAAGTGACTGACTCCAGCTTCCTTTGTAATTAAAAGGGCCTTGAGAAGAGTTTTTATTAAAGAGGCATTAATGATGGAGAACCCTTGCGTAGTGATGAAACCTCTTTCAGTCCATATAACAGCATGGTGGTGCAGGATATGGAAGGCATATTTAAAGTCAGTATAAATTTTGACCTGTAGTCCCCTTGCAAGAGTGAGGGCCTGTGTTAAGGCAATGAGTTTGGCTTGAGAGGTAGTGGAAGGGAGCAGAGCAGTAGCCTTAATGATAGATGTGCCAGATACTATAGCATAGCCTGCCTTTGCTGGTGAGTGGCGATTAGGCCTGGAGGAACTGCCATCAATAAACCGAGTGTGATCAGGGTGAAGAACAGGAAAGAAGGAAATATGGAGAAATGGAGTGAATGCCAGGTGGATCAGAGAGATACAGTCATGGGGGTCAGGTGTGGTATCAGGAATAATGTGGGGGCCAGCCTAAAACAGTAAGGTCAAGTTGTTTGGACAGAAAGGCTACAGGGTGCAGTCCTGGCTCTTGTGTAAGAATTCTGACTGCACAGCCCTGCACTTCGGCTGTGTATAATGAAAAGGGGTTGGGATGAGTTAGGGAAAGCTAGTGTGGGAGCAGCTTTTAGGGCTGTTTTTAAGGAACGGAAAGAGGAATGGGGAAAGGATTTAGGATTTATGACGTCAGCTAGGTTTCCTTTTGTGAGTTTATATAATGATTTAGTTAGGACTGCAAAACCAGGTATCCAAAGGTGAAAGTACCTAACCATGCCTAGGAAGGAAAGGAGTTGTTGCTTTGAAGAAGGGGTTGGGGTTTGGGAGATTATCCGGACATGAGAGCACGTGTGTTTTTATGAAGAATTATGCCGAGATAGGTAATGGATGAGGAAGAAATCTGGGCTTTGGAGGGGGATACGAGATATCCCTTTGAGAATAGATGTTGGAGGAACAGGAGGGTGTCCTTTTGGGAGGATTTGTAGGGGGGACTACAAAGTAGAAAGTCATTAAAATACTGAATAAGGTGAGAAGCAGATGGATGGAAGTAAAGTGAATAATGAGAAAGGGCTTGACTGAAGTAATGGGGGCTGTCCCTGCAGCCTTGCGGCAGTACAGCCCAGGTAAGTTGCTGAGCCTGATGGGTGTCAGTGTCAGTCCAAGAGAAAGCGAAGACAGGCTGGGATGAAGGGTGCAAAGGAATAGTAAAGGAAGCATGTTTGAGATCCACAACAGAATAATGGGTTGTGGAGGGAGGTATTGAGGTGTGGCTGTAGCATAGGAATAGTCAGGGAAGCAAATAATTTGGTTAAAATGTCTCAGCCTAATAAGGGAACTGGGCAGGTGGGGATAACTAAAAAGGAGTGCATAAAAGAATATTGTCCAACTTGACACTAGAGTTGGGGAGTTTTAAGAGGTTTAGAAGCCTGTCCGTCAATATCTACAGCAGTTATGGAGGCAAGGGATACAGGCCCTTGGAAAGAAGGTAATGTGGAGTGTGCAGCCTCCGTATTGATTAAGAAGAAGACGGAGTTACCTTCCACTGTAAGAGTTACCCAAAGCGTCTGTGATGGTCCAGGAGGCTTCCGAGGCGATCGGGCAGCGTCAGTCTTCAGCCGCTAAGCTGAGAAGATCTGGGAAGGAGTCAGTCCGAGAGCCTTGGGCCAGAGTTCCAGGGGCTCTGGCAGTGGCTGCTGGGCAAGTTGGACAGTCCAGTTTCCAGTGGGATCCCACACAGATGGGACACGGCTTAGAAGGAATCCCGGGCTTTGTGTATTCCTTGGCCCAGTGGCCAGATTTCTGGCACTTGAAGCAAGATACCGGGGGAAGAGGTCCTGGAGGAACGCCTGGCCACTGAGGTTCAGGCATTTTGAAGTTCTTTCGTGCTGGAGATGTGGCTGGGGTTTATCTTACAGTGGAGGCAAGTAATTGCAACTCAGAAATACGTTGCTACTTGGCTGCCTCTACTCTATTATTGTACACCTTGAAGGCGAGGTTAATTCAGTCCTGTTGTGGGGTTTGAGGGCCAGAGTCTAATTTTTGGAGCTTTTTCTAATGTTGGGTAAAGGGCGGTAAAGCATCTAAGGGTTATTGCCAAATGGGCCATGGACTGGGTTGGGTTTTTATATTTAATGAAAAAGGGCCTAAATGCTAACTGATTTGGGAGACGTCGGTAAAGAAAAAGGAGCATTAACCTTGACTGTGCCTTCAGCTCCAGCCACCTCTCTAAGAGGAAACTGTTGGGCAGATGGGGGACGGCTAGTCGCGGAAAAAAACTGTAAGCTGGACTGGGTGTGAGGAGGGGAGGTGATAGAAGGATTATAGGGTGGGTGAGCGGAGGCTGAGGGAGAATTGGGACCTGGCTTGGCCTGGCAAGGATCAGCCTGGGGAGGAGGGGAGAGGTCAGATGGGTTCGTAGAAAAGGAGGATTCAAATTCAAGCTTGGGGTGGAGACTGAAGGAATAGATGGGAGAGAAAGAAGAAAGATTTGGGACGAGTCGCCTTGGGAGCAGAGACTAGGGAGGGACTGATATGTAAAAGAATGCCTGGATGTCAGGCACCTCAGACCATTTGCCCATTTTACAACAAGCATTATCTAGATCTTTTAGGATGGAGAAATCAAAAGTGCCATTTTCTGGCTATTTGGAACCATTGTCGAGTTTGTATTGGGGTCAAGCCATATTGCAGAAGAAAATAAGGCATTTAGGTTTCAGGTCAGGTGTGAGTTGAAGAGGTTTTAAGTTTTTGAGAACACAGGGAGCTGAACTCTTTTAACTCGTTTAAGCTTAACTCTCCCTATTGCATAATTCATTGCTCCCTTCTCTAAGGGAGAAGAAGGGGGAATTGAGGGCAGAATGTTGCTCATAGTGAAGGAGGTGAGTTTAAAGAGAAAGGTAGAGACACGGAGAAGGGGGTGGTGAGCAGCCCTGGGCTGCAATGTGGGTGAGCAGCCAAAGCAGGTGTCCCCACAATTGACTTGCCACCAAGGGAATGCGGGTGAGTGACCAAGGCAGGAATCCCCGCAGTGATCAGACACCAATGAAATGTGGGTGAATAATCAGGCAGGCGTCCCCGCAGTGGTTAAACACCAAGGGAAGATGTCTTCCCGAGTCCGTGACTGGCACTGGAGTTTTGGGTCCACGGATAAAATGTGTCTCTTTTGTCTCTACTAGAGAAGAAAAAGAGCTGGAATTGGAAGGACAGGGAGATTGAAGGGTAGCGAGAGAGGGGGATTGAAGGGTAGCAAGAGAGGCTGGAGAAGAGAGTGAAAAGACTGCTTACCCGATTTGAAATTGGTGAGATGTTCCTTGGACTGGTAGGTCTGAGGACCCAGGGTCATAGGTGGATCTCCTCACAGAGTGAAGGGTGAGGACAGGGGACTGGTCTCCCGAAGGAGTCCTCCTGTTCCAGGTTTTGGCACCAAATGTCACGCACGTCCGTGTGAAGAGACCACCAAACAGGCTTTGTGTGAGCAACAAGGCTGTTTATTTCACCAGGGTGCAGGTGGGCTGAGTCTGAAAAGAGAGTCAGCAAAGGGTGGTGGGATTATCATGAGTTCTTATGGGTTTGGGATAGGCGTACGAAGTACATTCTCAAGGGTGGGGAGAATATTACAAAGTACCTTCTTAAGGGCGGGAGAGAATATATCATATCAGTTAGGGTAGGGCAGGAACATATCACAATGGTGGAATGTCATCAGTTAAGGCTATTTTCACTTGTTTTGTGGATCTTCAGTTGCTTCAGGCCATCTGTATTTATACGTGCAGGTCACAGGGGATATGATGGCTTAGCTTGGGCTCGGAGGCCTGATAGAGACAGGGTCTCACTGTGTTGCCCAGGCTGATCTTGAACTGCTGGGCTCAAATGATCCTCCTAGCTCAGCATCCTAAAGCACTGGGATTTCAGGTGTAAACCAGCATGCTGGAACTATTATTAAGATTTTCATTAATCACTTCTGCAAAACAGTCTCTAAACACTTGATGCACACATTCCCAGTCTATCCTCCACCGTTTAAGCTGAACTCTCTCTCCCTATTGTGTAATTCTTTGCTAACTCTGCTACCTTACCTCTTCATCTGTCATTATCGTGAATTTGTAACCACTACTGAGAGAATTTTCTTAAGGAAATCCCTCAGAGGGCATGTAGGTGATAGATGCACTGGATCTTGTAAGCCAGAAATTGTCTTTTTTTGCGCCTTGGTTAGGCAATGACACTGGTTGGTTTTGATTCTTTGGTCACATTCCTTTTCTCTTAGCAATCTGTATTCTACTATCTCCTGGCTTGTAGTATTGTAGATGGGCACCCTTAGAGGATTCTCGTTCCTTTATAAGGAACCTAATCTTGTTGTCTGGAAGCTTATAAGGTGTTTTTTTCTATTTCTGGGACTCAGGGATTTTATCAGGCTATGTCTAGATGCTTATCTTTATTCACATGAGTCATTTTACTCTTCAGACTCAAATTTCCCACTCCACTGTTCCCGTTCTCTTCTTTTGGGACTCCTCTTGTTTGTGTGTTGGTCTTCTGAATCAGCCCTTCAGTTTCACTTGTAACTGCATGGCTCCTTCTCTTGAATTTCTGACATGTGATAGAATTTCTTCCAGTATCTCCGAGTGTCTCATTAATGACTATGCCAACTACCAAATATGTCTATTGTAGGTTTTTCCTGGCATTGAGGAAGTAACCACAGGATGCGTCTGTGAACCACCAGGGCCCACTGAGGAGGCCTGGAATTAAGATTCCATCTATCACCTGACCCCCTTAAACCCTTATTTTGAATGGGGGAGCACACTGGCGTTTTGGGTCCCTAGGAATAAGCCCATGTCTAGTAATCCCTAAGGAGCTTGGATATTGCCTCTCCCCAGGGCACAGACACCCTGGTGAGTGGTCATAGGTCACTTGGGAAAGGCTTGAAGAAAGATTTATGGTGCAAGGACCTTCCTCCAGGGAACTGGTTACCTCCTTCAATCAAGGAGCTCTGGGTCTGCTAATGAATTAGGTCTGGAAAGGAATGAGAGGCTGGGACTCTTCACTGTGCCAACTGAGTCACGATCTTGGCTATCAGACCTAGGGTTTCTCCTAGTGTATGAAGGAAGCAGGAGAGAAATACTCTGCAATGGCAGAGTAAAGACTTCCAAAAATCCATTCCCCCATAAAAGCAATGAGAACACTGGCAAAAAATGCCCAAATCAGCTTTTTCAGAACTCTATAAATTAACCAAAGGCTGGCTATTACAATCCAAGGCATGGTTTATCTCGGCTCACTGCAACCTCCACCTCTTAGGTTCAAGCAGTTCTCCTGCCTCAGCCTCCCAAGTAGCTAGGATTACAGGCGTGCACAACCACACCCAGCTAATTTTTGTATTATTAGTAGAGACGGGGTTTCATCTTGTCCGACAGGCTGGTCTCTAACTCCTGACCTCAGGAGATCCACCCGCCTAGGCCTCCCAAAGTGCTGGGATGGCAGACATAAACCAGGCCTCCAAGGCATGGTTTTTCAAGAAAAAACAGCTGAATCCTAGTAAGGAAAGTGAACTTTGTGGTGTTTTAACTTGCCTTGCTCCCGTTCTCCTCTCCCTCGGTCCATAGCAATCTTGAAAACCAAGAGCCTCACAACTAGGAGACCTGTAAGAACCAATAGCCTAGCAGCCATTGGAGGGGCAGAACAGGTTTGAACCTCAACAAAAGCCCCGTTTCCAGAGAAGTGTCATTATTTGACCTATCCGGTGACTCCTTGAAAAGCTCTGTTCTCAGGGTTTATCAGGGTTTATTGGTTTGTTGTTGTTGTTGTTGTTCTTTTTTTTTTGAGATGGAGTCTCGCTCTGTCACCCAGGCTGGAGTACAGTGGCACAATCTTGGCTCACTGCAACCTCTGCCCCCTGGGTTCCAGTGATTCTCAGCCTCCCAGGTAGCTGGGACTACAGACATGCACCACCATGCCTAGTTAATTTTGTATTTTTAATACAGATGGGGTTTCACCATGTTGGCCAGGCTGGTCTCGAACTCCTGACCTCCTGTGATCCGCCCACCTTGGTCTCGCAAAGTGCTGGGATTACAGGCATGAGCCACCATGACTGGCCCTCACGGTTTACCTTTATTTGACCTGACTCAGGACTTTCCCTTTACTAACAGTCATATCCCTAGGGCATTTGTTAAAAACAAACAAAAACAGGCAGTGACAACTGTTTAACATCACAAGTGCCTGGGGTGGTAATACCAGTTGGAGATATAAGAGGCTGACAAAAAACCTTAAAAGGAAAGAAAACCATGCCATATCCATAGAGAGCAAAGCTCTGACATATTCTTAGGAATTCCTAGGTCACCAGCATGTCTAGGGCTATGAACATATGGAGGAAAGACCTGAGAAGACCCTATGCTCTCACCTCTAGCTGACCTTGTGGCTCTGTGCCAGCAGGAAGGGAAAATTAGAGCAGTATTGTCAACTGCCTCTGGAACACTGAGACACACACATAGAGCCCCTCGGAAAAGCTCGGAGACTCCTTCGTGAAAGGCATTTGAGAAAATCTCTGCCCAATCATAAGCTGACAACTAAGCTAACTGGGCTAACTGCTCGAACAGTAGACTTCAGTGGCCACACAACATAGAATACAAATGCGACTGAATTAGTCTAGGGAGTCACATAACAAACAGCAGCAGCAACGCACAGTGACAATAACAAAGCCTGGGGAGGGGCGGAATCTAATTTTCCGAGCTGCCATACTTTTTTTTTTTTTTTTTTTGAGACGGAGTCTCACTCTGTCGCCCAGGCTGGAGTGCAGTGGTGCAGTCTCGGCTCACTGCAACCTGTGCCTCCCGGGTTCACGCCATTCTCCTGTCTCAGCCTTCCGAGTAGCTGGGACTACAGGCACCTGCCACCATGCCTGGCTAATTTTTTGTATTTTTAGTAGAGAAGGGGTTTCACCGTGTTAGCCAGGATGGTCTCGATCTCCTGACCTCGTGATCCACCCACCTCGGCCTCCCAAAATGCTGGGATTAGAGGCATGAGCCACCGCGCCCGGCTTTGGGTTTTTTTTTTTTTTTTTTTTTTTTTTTT
>NC_045450.1:28446381-28481652 GCF_002776525.5 Piliocolobus tephrosceles | reverse complement strand
GGCCGGATCTCAGCTCAAGTAGCTGGGACTACAGGCGCCCGCCATCTTGCCCGGTTAGTTTTTTGTATTTTTTAGTAGAGACGGGGTTTCACTGTGTTAGCCAGGATGGTCTCGATCTCCTGACCTTGTGATCCGCCCGTCTCGGCCTCCCAAAGTGCTGGGATTACAGGCTTGAGCCACCGCGCCCGGCCCCGGTTTTGGTTTTTAAAATGTCACTGTCAACCAAAAATGATGAGACATACAATAAATAAATAAATAAATAAAATAGAAAGTTTTGTTTGCAACTTTCTTCTTCTTCTTCTTTTTTTTTTTAGATGGAGTCTTGCTTTGTCGTCCAAGCTGGAGTACAATGGTGCAATCTTGGCTCACTGCAACCCCCGCCTCCTGGGTTCAAGCGATTTTCCTGCCTTAGACTCCTGAGTAGCTCAGATTACAGGCGCCTGCACCACTACGCCCGGCTAATTTTGTATTTTTAGTAGAGACGGGATTTCTCCATGTTGGTCAGGCTGGTGAACTCCTGACCTCAGGTGATCCACCTGCCTCAGCCTCCCAAAGTGCTGGGATTACAGGTGTGAGCCACTGCGCCCAGCCCTTTCTTTTCTTTTTAAATAGAGACGGGATCTTTCTATGTTGCCCAGGCTGGTCTCAAACTTCTGGGCTCAAGCGATCCTCCCGCCTCAGCCTCCTAAACTATTGGGATTACAGGCATGAGACACCATGCCCCGCCCACAGCAATGATCTTAAAGAACAAGAACAAAGTGACAGAAGCTGTTAAAGGATCTGCTTCATTAAAGGCAATGAGACTCATAAAAATTTGAGAAGGGCGGGGCCAGGTGCAGTGGCTCAGGCCTACAATCCCAGCACTTTGGGAGGCTGAGGTGGACAGATCACTGGAGGTCAGGAGTTCAAGACCAGCCTGGCCAATGTGGTGAAACGCCGTCTCTACTAAAAATACAAAAATTAGCTGGGTGTGGTGGTGACACATGCCTGTAATCCCAGCTACTCAGAAGGCTGAGGCAGATGAAGCGCTTGAACCCAGGAGGTGGGGCTTGCAGTGAGCCGAGATAGTGTCACTGCACTCCAGCCTGGGCAACAAAGCAAGACTCCATCTCAAAATAAATAAATAAATTTGAGAAGAGTGGTCTATGTCAGATGTGGAGAAACTTCTAATGACCTGGACTGAAGACTAGACACAGAAGCATAGCTCTCTCAGCACCATGATGATCTCAGCCAGAACAAAAAGTCTGTGTGCGACATTGAAAGAAACGGCTGGACCCAACTATTATGCTGAATTATTGCTAGCTCTGAGTGGTTTAAAGGATTAATTATGTTGTTAATTACATAACGTAAAAGTAAGTGGTGAGGTTGGGCATGGTGGCTCTTGCCTGTAATCCCAGCACTTTGGAAGGCCAAGGCGGGCGGATCACTTGAGGTCAGGAATTCGTAACCAGCCTAACCAACATGGCAAAACCCTGTCTCTACTAAAAATACACTAGCCAGGCGTGTTGACACGTGCCTGTAATCCCAGGCACTCAGGAAGCTGAGGCAGGAGAATCGCTGCAGGAGGCGGAGGTTGCAGTGAGCTGAGATCATGCCACTGCACTCCAGCCTGGGTGACAGAGCGAGACTGTGTCTCAAAAAAAAAAAAAAAAAAAAAAAAAGAGAGTGGTGAGTCTGTGAGTGCTGATGTGAAGGCAGCTGAAGAATTTTTGGAAACTATAGATAAGCTGATTGTGCGGGAAAATTACTTGCCAGAGAAAATCTTCAATGTGGATGAAACTTCCCTATTCTGAAAATGGATGCCTAAGACGGCTTTCATCCATAAGGAGGCCAAGTCAGTGCCAGGTTTCAATGCTTTGAAGAATAGGATAACAGTCTTCCTTGGGGGACAATGTTGTAGGCTACAAATTGAAACCCTTTGTGATCTGGCATAGTGAGAACCACAGGGCCTTTAAGCACATCAGTAAGCACGCATGGCCAGTGTACTATAGGAGCAGTAAGAAGTCATGGATGACCTAGCTCCTCTTCCAAGATGCAATCCGGAATTGTTTTGCCAGAGAAATGCAGAAATACTGTTAGGAGAATAATATATTTTTCAAGATTTTGCTTATTGTTTATAAGGCTCCCGTACATCCTCCTTTTACTGGTGATATTCATCCCAATATCTAGGTGGTGTTTTCCCCTCCAAACACCACCTCTTTTCTTCAACCAATGGATCATGGAGATATAGCAGCTTTTAAGGCCTATTACCTGAGGAGACCTTTGCCCAGGTGATTGCTGCAGCTGAGGAAGACACTGAGCAGACACTGAGACAATTCTGGAAGGATTACAACACATCTATGACTGCATCAAGAACCCTGCTTAGACTTGGGGTGATGTCACCGTGCGGTATGAATGCCATCTGGCGGAAGACACTCAAAAGGTTGGTCCATGACTTCAAAGTATTTGTCAAGGATGAGGAGGTTTCAAAAGTCAATAAAGCTGTGGTTGAGGTGGCAAATAATTTTAACCTGGGTGTGGATGAGGATGACACGGTAGAGCGCCTAGAGGTAATTCCTGAGGAATTGACTAATGAGGAGCTCTTGGAACTGGAACAGGAACACATAGCTGAAGAAGAGGCAAGAGAAAAAAGAAACTGCAGGAGAAGAAAAACCCAGAAGAAAATTCACAGTGACGGGTTTAGCAGAAGCTGCTACAGACCTCAACAAACTCCTTAAAACGTTGAAAACATGGACCCCACACTGAATGGTTTTCATTAATAGAGAGATATGCTCATGGTGCATTATCTGTTTACAAGCATATGTATGATTAAAATAAAAGAAAGAAACCGAGCAAACCACCATGGACATTTTTTGAAAGAGTGATAGTCCCTCAAGAAGAGCCTCGGGCAGGTCCTACAGGAGGGATTCCAGAAGAATGTGTTATCATAGGAGATGACAGCTCCATGCGTGTTACTGCCTCTGAAGACCTTCCAGTGGGGCATGATGTGGAGGTGGAAGACAGTGATCTCGATGATCTTGACCTAGTGTAGGCCTAGGCTGATGTGTGTGTGTGTGTATATGTGCCTTAGTTATTAACAAAAAAGTTTAAAATATTGAAAAATATACTTTTTAAAATAGAAAAAGTTGGCCAGGCACGGTGGCTCACGCCTGTAATCCCAGCACTTTGGGAGGCCAAGATGGGTGGATCACCTGAGGTCAGGAGTTTGAGACCAGCCTGACCAACATGGAGAAACCCCATCTCTACTAAAAAAAATACAAAATTAGCCAGGCGTGGTGGCGCATGCCTGTAATCCCAGCTACTTGGGAGGCAGAGACAGGAGAATCGCTTGAACCCGGGAGGCGGAGGTTGCGGTGAGCCAAGATCATGCCATTGCTCTCCAGCCTGGGCAACAAGAGCAAAACTCCGTCTCAAAAAATAAATACATAAAATAAAATAGAAAAAGCTTCTAGAATAAGGATATAAAGAAAGGAAATATTTTTGTACAGCTGTTTAATGTGTACTTTAAGCTAAGTGTAATAACATTTATTAATAAGTTTATTGACAAAAGAGTCAGTAAGTTTAAAAAATTAAAAAGTTTGGGCCGGGCGCGGTGGCTCAAGCCTGTAATCCCAGCACTTTGGGAGGCCGAGACGGGTGGATCACGAGGTCAGGAGATCGAAACCATCCTGGCTAACACGGTGAAACCCCATCTCTACTAAAAAAATACAAAAAAAAAAACTAGCCGGGCAAGGTGGCGTGCGCCTGTAGTCCCAGCTACTCGGGAGGCTGAGGCAAGAGAATGGCAGGAACCTGGGAGGCGGAGCTTGTAGTGAGCTAAGACCCGGCCACTGCACTCCAGCCTGGGTGACAGAGCCAGACTCCGTCTCAAAAAAAAAAAAAGTTTGGGTGTGTGAGGTGGCTCACACCTGTAATTTCAGCACTTTGGGAAGCTGAGGCAGGTGAATCACCTGAGGTCAGGAGTTCGAGACCAGCCTGACCAATATGGTGAAACCCCATCTCTACTAAAAATACAAAAATTAGCCAGCCGTGTTGGTGTGCGCCTGTAATCCCAGCTACTTGGGAGGCTGAGGCAGGAGAATCGCTTGAACCTGGGAGACGGAGGTTGCCATGAGCCGAGATCACGACACTGCACTCCAGGCTGAGCAACAAAGCGGGACTCCATCTCAAAAAAAAAAAGAAAAAAAAATGTATAAAGTTACTAGGTGAGTGCAAAAGTAATTGTTGGAATTTGCCATTTGATTTTGGAATACATTCTTAAATAAATGTGGGTATGTTATACATCATTTTAATGGGCATTTTTCACTTTATTTTTTTAATGACTTATTACTGCTGTTTATTTTACGTTTATTTTAGACTATGGAAATGATGTTAGACAAAAAGCAAATTCAAGCAATTTTCTTATTCGAGTTAAAAATGGGTCATAAAGCAGCGGAGACACATCGCAACATCAACAACACATTTGGCCCAGGAACTGCTAACAAACATACAGTACAGTGGTGGTTCAAGAAGTTTTGCAAAGAAGACGAGAGCCTTGAAGATGAGGAACATAACATCCGAGCATCGGAAATTGAGAATGACCAACTGAAAGCAATCATTGAAGCTGATCCTCTTAAAACTACACGGGAAGTTGCCCAAGAGCTCAACCATCGACCATTCTATGGCCATTTGGTGTTTGAAGCAAATTGGAAAGGTGAAAAAGCTCAATAAGTGGGTGCCTCATGACCTTACCAAATATTTTAAAAAATGTCATTTTGAAGTGTCTTCTTCTCTTATTCTATGCAACAAGAACCATTTCTTGATCAGATTGTGACGTGCGACAAAAAGTCGATTTTATATGACAACCAGCAACAACCAGCTCTATGACTGTACTGAGAAGTAGCTCTAAAGCACTTCCCAAAGCCAATCTTGCACCAAAAAAAGGTCACAGTAACTGTTTGGTGGTCTGCTGCTGGTCTGATCCACTGCAGCTTTCTGAATCCCAGTGAAACCATTACATCTGAGAAGTATGCTCAGCAAATGGATGAGATGCACGGAAAACTGCAAGGCCTGCTGTGGTATTGCTCACCAGAAAGGGCCCAGTTATTCTCCATGACAGCAACCACACATCGCATAACCAACGCTTCAAAAGTTGAGGTTGGGTACGGTGGCTTACGCCTGTAATCCCAACGTTTTGGGAGGCCAAGGTGGACAGATCACTTGAGGTCAAGAGTTCGAGAACAGCCTGGCCAACATGGTGAAACCCGTCTCTACTAAAAATACAAAAATTAACTGGGTATGATAGCTGGCGCATGTAATCCCAGCTACTCGAGAGGCTGAGGCAAGAGAACTGCTTGAACCCAGAAGGCAGAGGTTGTGGTGGCTCATGCCACTGCACTCCAGCCTGGGCGACAGAGCAAGACTCTGTCTCAAAAAAAAAAAAAAAAAAAAAAAAAGTTGAACAAATGGAGCTATGAAGTTTTGCTTCATCCACCATATTCACCTGACTTCTTGCCTACTGACTACCAGTTCTTCAAGCATCCCAACAGTTTTTTGCAAGGAAAACGCTTCCACGTCCAGCAGAAAATGCTTTCCAAGAGTTTTCTGAATCCCAAAGCACAGATTATTATGATACAGGAATAAACAAACTTATTTCTCACTGGAAAAAATGTGTTGATTGTAAAAATGTGTTGACTCTAATGGTTGATTGTAATGGTATTAATTTTGATTAATAAAGATGTGTTTGAGGCTAGTTATAATGATTTAAAATTCATGGTCCAAAACCGCAATTACATTTGCACCAAAAGTTGCAGTTAGCTAAAATTTATTACTGCAGAAAAAATCTTTTTTGTAAATTTAATGTAGCCTATGTATACAGCATTCATAAAGCTTACAGTGGTGTGCCATAATGTCCTAGGACTTCACATTCACTCCCTACTGACTTACTAACTCATCTACGGCAACTTCCAGTCCTGCAGGCTCCATTCTGGTAAGTGCCCTAGGTACTTACCATGGCATACCATGGTATACCAGCGTGGCATGCTATTTTATCTTTTATACTGTATTTTTACTGTACCTTTTCTGTGTTTAAATACACAAATACCATCGTGTTACAGTATTATATATGTCATTGTAGTAGTCAGGACAGTAACATGCTGTACAGATCTGTAGCTAGGAGCAATAGTCTATATGATACAGTCTAGTAGCAGGTTATACCATCTAGGTTTGTGTAACTACATTCCATGATGTCTGCACAATGACAAAATCGCCCATGACACATTTCTCAGAATGTTTCCCCATCGTTAAGCAACACATGACTGTATATGGTGCCTTTATACTCAGAGATAGTTTGTAAATAAAAGGATGTAACAAGATATGCCATGCAAAAGTAACTATAAGAGATGTGTTTGCTGGGTGTGGTGGCTCATGCCTGTAATCCCAGCACTTTGGAAGGCATATTTCTTTTTTATCTTTTTTTTTTTTTGGAGACAGAGTCTCGCTCAGTCACCCAGGCTGGAGTACAGTAGCGCAGCGCGATGGGCTCACTGCAAGCTCTGCCTCCCGGGTTCACGACATTCTCCTGCCTCAGCCTCATGAGTAGCTGGGACTACAGGCACCTGCTACCACGCCCGGCTCATTTTTTTTTTCTTTTTCTTTTTTTTTTTTTTTTTTTGTATTTTTAGTAGAGATGGGATTTCACCGTGTTAGCCAGGATGGTCTTGATCTTCTGACCTCATGATCCGCCCGCCTAGGCCTCCCAAAGGCATGAGCCACCGCGCCGGCCTGGAAGGCATATCTCTTGAGCCCAGAAGTTTGAGACCAGCCTGGGCAACATGGCAAAACCCGTCTCTACAATAAAAAATACAAAAGTTAGCTTGGCATGGTCGAGGCTGCAGTGAGCTACGATCGTACCATTCATTCCAGCCTGAGTGACAGCAAGACCCCGTCTCCGAAAAAAAAAAAAAAGGAGGAAAAAGGAGGCACAGGGGCTCACGCCTATAATCCCAACACTTTGGGAGGCCGAGGCAGGCTGATCACCCGAGGTCAGGAGTTTGAGATCAGCCTGGCCAACATGGTGAAATCTCATCTCTACTAAAAATATAAAACTTAGCCGGGCGGGTGGCGGGAACCTGTAATCCCAGCTACTTGAGAGGCTGAGGCACAAGAATTGCTTGAACCTGGGAGGTGGGAGTTGCAGTGAGCTGAGATCGTGCTACTGCACTCCAGCCTGGGCAATAGAGCTAAACTCAGTCTCAAAAAAAACAAACAAAAAAACAACAAAAAAAAAGGGGGATGTGGAGTGGCTATGTTAATATATGTATCAGACAAACCAGAATTTAAGACAAAAATTGTTACTAGATACAAAAGACATTTTATAATGACAAAGGGGTCAATCCATCAGGAAGACATAATAACTGAAAACATATGTGCATCTAACAACAGAGCCCCAAAATACATGAAGCAAAAACTGATAGAACTGAAGGGAGAAATAAGCAATTCAACAATATTAGCCAGAGATTTCAATACTCACTTTTTCTTTCTTTTTTTTTTTTGCAACAGATTCAAGTGATTCTCCTGCCTCAGCCTCCTGAGTAGCTGGGATTGCAGGCATGTGCCACCACACCCAGCTGATTTTTTTTGTATTTTTAGTAGAGACACGGTTTCACCATGTTGACCAGGCTGATCTTGAACTCCTGATCTCAGGTGATTTGCTGGCCTCAGCCTCCCAAAGTGCTGGGATTACAGGTGTAAGTCACTGCACCCGGCCCCAATACCCTACTTTCAATAATGGATAGAACAGTTAGATGATCAACAAGGAAATAGACCAAGCAATATTGGAGTAGACTGCCAATCTACTTTGTTCCTAGGGACACTATAATCCATTAGCCACTGCCAAGACCTCTGCAAGCCAAGCAATTAGATTGTCTGGTGGTCTGTGCTGCCCTTTACAGTTGATGTGTCTACCTTGTCAAGGTCCCTTCATATCCAGAGATCAGAGGGCCCACCTCAATGGTGCATTTCCTACAGCCTTACTTGGCTTACAAAGGACAGCAACCGGAGAACTTCTCAAAGATAGAGCTGCTCCTTTCAATGCCCTAGCAAAAGGAGTGCTTTCTGGGTCCTCTCATAAAATAGAGTTGATAGAGTGCACATGATAAATGCAGTCTATCACACTAAGCCTTTGGATTCTCTCCCCTTGTGACTGCCAGGAAAGATCCGGCATGTCATTTCACTAACCACTTAATGGTGGTAGGCCACAATAAAGTCCAAATTCCAGTCAGTCAACCAAGTAGCCTCCTACAGCCAAATTCAGGTATACAAGCTAACACATTACATCTGGAGTCTCTAGCACATGCACCCATATCGATGAATTTGGCCTTATCTGGTATCACATTCTCCCCTCACTGGTCTAACATCCTTAGCACCCATCTTCCCATACATCCTAATTTTCTGCTAACATATTAACAATGTCCTGCAATTATTTTAGTGTGTAAGCTGGGTCATTTCCTCTTTGGTCTCAGTGTGTGTCTGTCCCCCTGAAACATGGTGAGATTTGTTTTTTTTTTTTTTTTGAGACTGAGTCTCGCTGTTGCCCAGGCTGAAGTGCAGTGGTATGATCTTAGCTCACTGCAACCTCTGCCTCCCAGGTTCAAGCAATTCTCCTGCCTCAGCCTCCTGAGTAGTTGGGACTACAGGTGCCTACCAACACGTACGGCTAATTTTTGTATTGTTAGTAGAGACAGGGTTTCACCATGTTGGCCGGGCTGGTCTCGATCTCCTGACCTTGTGATCCACCCGCTCAGCCTCCCAAAGTGCTGGGATTACAGGCGTGAGCCACCGCGCCCGGCTGAAGGATCTCTTGAGCCCAGGAGTTTGAGGCTGCAGTGAGCTGTGATTGCACCACTGTACTCCAGCCTGGGCAACAAAGTGCTGTCTCAAAAAAAAAAAAAAAAAAAAGGAATACAGAAATACAGAGGTGGCAGATATAAAGATCAGCTACTATCCCCAGGGCTGAGATACAGCATCCAAGGAAGAATGTTCTCCCACCAGGGTTGAGATCCAGACGTCATTTGAAAGGCAAGGCAGAGAAGCCACTGACATGCCTCACCAAAGGAGACCTCCTAGAAATGTGCCCTCTGGGGTGTCAGGTGAAGCTGCTATTCCACCAAGCACTGTTGGAACCAAGAACTGTAGGAAATTCACTCTGCAGGAGCCCATTGCTGGAAAGAGCTTTGCCAGGGCAAGGATCAAGCACTGTAGGGAGTCAGGCCATTAGAGGAGTCAAGCACGAGAGCACGCAGACTCAGCGAGAGTCCGGTGCCTGAGGAAGCTGTACCTATACAGGAACCAAGTGCCGAAGAAAGCCATGCTTTCTACCTGTTAGAAAAAGTGCGCTTGGTGAGAGCACAGTGCTGGAGAAAACTAGACTGTTACAGAAGTCAAGTACTGGAGAAGCATGCTCTGCCAGAGTTCAGTGCTAGAGAAAGCCACGTGAGGGTCAGGACCAGTGGTTGGTGTGCGAAAACTGTCCAAGTGCCAGGTGCCACTCACTGCAAAGGCAGCGTGTGGTATGGGATTTGTGGTGTCCATATTGTGGGGGAGGGAACGTGGTAAAGTGTTGCAAACTGGGGTCTTTGAGCCTCCCAAGGACTTTTCACTCTGGACATGGATCTAGGGCAGAGAACCACTGGGATCTGCCCCTGAAAAACTGTAGCAAGAGCAAGAAAAATGAAACCTCAACAGTACCAGAACCAGGAAGAGCTTCCCCTTCTTCTTGCAATGTCCCACCAGCGCCCTCTACTGACAAACAAAGCATAACATCATGTTATTTGCAAGGAGAAATGTATTAAAAGTCCAGCCGGTTATCTTACAGCAGGTACTGGAGGGTGACATTTAGAGCTGAGACAACTGATTGAAAACTGACATAGTGCCAGAATCCCCACATAGGCTCTCTGACTCATAGACTGAAGGCCAATATGACAGGAAGGCCTAAGTGAAAGCCCCTGGAACTTTCCTTGCCTACAGAGAAAATAAGCCAGTAGAAATACCACATTCCTGAGGGAAGCACAGAGATTAATGCCGCCGTCAAAAAATTAAAAGAAGCAAGGGTGATCACACCTATCACATACTCATTTAACCCACCAGTGTGACCTGTGCAGAAGTCAGATGGATCTCAGAGAATGACTGTGGACTATCATAAACTTTATCAGATGGTGATTCCAATTGTAGGTGCTGTTCGCGGACACAGTATCTTTCTTGGAGCAAATCATTATGCCCTTGGCATGTGGTATGCAGCTATCAACCTGGCTTTTCCTCCATACCAAATGCAGCATCCCCCAGAAACAGTTTCAAAGCCACCATATATCTTCAGGTTGCTTCAAACCTATGTCAGTTCTGCTCTGCCATAATACAGTCTTCAGAGATCCTGATCATCTTGTCACTATATTGACGTTATTGGATCTGATGAGCCAGAAATAACAAGTAGCACTTTAACTGCTTAGTAAGACATATGCAAACTACAAGGTGGGAGACAAACCCCACAAGACTCCAGAACCCACCACCTCTCTGAAGTTTCTGGGGACTCAGTGGTCTAGAGTACGTACAGATATCTCCTCATACAACCTACTCTCCTCTAAAAGAGGCACAGTGCTTAGCAGGCCTATTTGGATTTTGGAGGCAACATATTTCTTCAATAGGGTTACCTGTAAGGCTGCTAGTTTGTTTGTTTTTTTTTCTTTTTCTTTTTCTTTTTTTTTTTTAGGCAGAGTCTTGCTTTGTCACCAAGGCTGGAGTGCGATGGCGTGATCTCAGCTCACTGCGACCTCTGCCTCCCGGGTTCAAGAGATTCTCCTGCCAAGTAGCATCCCAAGTAGCTGGGATTACAGGCGTGTGCCACAATGCCTGGTTATTCTTTGTATTTTTAGTAGAGATGGGGTTTCACCATAATAGCTGGGCTGATCTCCAACTCCTGACCTCAAGTGATCTGCCCACCTCAGCCTCCCAAAATGCTGGGATTACTCGCATGACCCACGGTGCCTGGTCTATGCTGCTAGTTTTTAGCAGGGAGCGGAGCAAAAGAAGGCTCTGCATCAAGTCCAGGCTGCATTACATCACATGCTACCCTACCATGTGGTGCTTGAGATCCAGAAGATCCGGTAACACTCGGTGTCCGTGGCAAACAGGGATGCTACACGAAGCCTCTGGCAAACACCAATAGAATAATCAACTCCTTCAACACCAACTTTTTATTTTATTTTATTTTTTTGAGTCAGGGTCTCACTCTGTCACCCAGGCTGGAGTGCAGTAGCATGATCACAGCTCACTGCAGCCTCAACCTCCCAGGCCCAAGTGACTCTCCCACCTCAGCCTCCCAAGTAGCTGGGACTACAGGCATGTGCCACCACGCCTAGCTAACTTTTTCGTTTTTGGTAGAGACAAGGTCTCACTATGTTGCCGAGGCTGGTCTCAAACTCCTGGTCTCAAGCAATCCTCCTGCCTCAGCCTCCCGAAGTGCTGGGATTACTGGCATGAGTCACGGCACCCAGCCCAACACCAGCTCTTGCTACATTGTCTTCCTCTCCCTCCATTAGTGCCTATGACCTCCTGGAGTATTCCTCATTTTACAGAAGAGTCTGCAAAATTTGCTGTCATGGCCTCGCAATGGCCGGAATTTTGACTAGTATGTTTGATTGTTTGCTATGTCTGGCATGAGAAATAGTCAGAAGTATAGACCTGTACTTAAAGCATGGGCAGTTGCTCCTGATTTGGCTGGATGGCCAGGGATTTGGAAGGAACAGGATTGGTGACAAGGAAGTTTGAGCTCTTAGAAGGTTTTTTAAAAAACAGACCTCAATCAATTTTACTTCAGTTAGAACCATTTCAGCCAGGCACAGTGGCTCACGCCTGTAATCCCAGCATTTTGGGAAGCCAAGGCGGGCAGATCACAAGGTCAGGAGATTGAGACCATCCTAGCTAACATGGTGAAACCCTGTCTCTACTAAAAATACAAAAAATTAGCCGGGTGTAGTGGCACGCACCTGTTAATCCCAGCTACTCGGGAGGCTGAGGCAGAATCTCTTGAACCCAGGCAGCAGAGGTTGCAGTGAGCCGAGATTGCACCATTGCACTCCAGCCTGGGTGACAGAGCGAGCCTCTGTTTTAAAAAATAAATAACATTTCATCCAGGGACTGGCTTGATCTTCTCTCCTCTGGTTTCTGAGTCCCTTAGATGGGCTGTAACTTTTCTTTAATTATTCAATATTTTATTTACAATTAGCAGTCAGAATAGTATATTAGGTTCTATCAAACAGAGGCAAGTGGTGTAAGGCAAGTTTCACCTTGAGTGGCCAGTGTGTTCTTTAGTTAGGTATACCATACAAGGTACCACAGATTGGGTGCCTTAAACAACAGAAATTTATTTTCTCATAGTTCTGGAGGCTGGAATTCCAAGATCAAGGTGTTGGAAGGGTTGGTTTCTTCTGAGGCCTCTCTTATTGTCTTGTAGATGGCCTTGTTGTCCTTGTGTCTCTACATGGTCTTCACTTTGTATATGTCTGTGTCTAAATTTCCTCTTAAGTGCACCAGTCGTATTGAATTAGAGCCCACCCTAACAACCTCACTGTAATTCAATTACTGTAACCTGCATGGACCTTGGGAGACTGAACAAAGAGGGGCGAATGTGGGAATAAAAGACAAAGACAAAAGAGTATATTTGGAAGAAGTGGTCAGGGGGCACCTTGCCTCTAGTGGACAAGGGCCCTGAGCAATTTTTTTTTTTTTTTTTGAGACAGAGTCTCGCACTTTGGCCCAGGTTGGAGTGCAGTGACATGATCTCAGCTCGTTGCAAGCTCTGCCTCCTGGGTTCACGCCATTCTCCTGCCTCAGCCTCCCAAGTAGCTGGGACTACAGGCGCCCGCCACCATGGCCGGCTAATTCTTTGTATTTTTAGTAGAGACAGGGTTTCACTGTGTTAGCCAGGATGGTCTTGATTTCTTGACCTCATGATCTGCCGGCCTCGGCCTCCCAAAGTGCTGGGATTACAGGCGTGCCAAGGGCCCTGAGCTTTACACAGCCCTCCAAATTTATTGGTAAAAGAGATAACGAGAAAAGGGGGCTGGCTGTCCGGTAATTGTCAGTCAGCTGTTTGGTTCACAGCAGGCTTGCGAGACTGCATCCTTTGAACAATAGGCGCTAGATTTCCCAGTAGATAACTTCAAGGAGCCCAGCCAGGGAGAGTAATGGCCCTCAGCAAACCTTTTGGTGGCAGGCACAGTGTGAGTTTGCTCACATCCTGCATTCACGGTAAACAGTTTGCTGTTTGATCATATAGCCTCCAGTGGAATGCTGAGTTGGTCACAATCCTTGTGGCCTTTTCAGCTCCCAATGAATTACCTCTTTAAAACCCTCTCCGAATACAGTCACATTCTGAGGCATCAGGACTTCTTCATATGAATTGGGGAGGGGGGCAGGAGATACAATTCAGTCCATAACACCCAGTATTGAACAAATTTGCAGACCACTATCTGACTATAAAGGCGTGAATAGGAAGCCTTACCTACAGGGTTTTTCAGGTGCAGGCAGGCATCCTTCCTCAAGTCAATCTACCTGTGCAGCTCCCTTCTAAGTCCTCCAAGGTGAGCAGATTAGGTCAGTTCTTCCAGGGCTGCATGTTTATATGTGGTTTCTGGCAGGGGTGGGAGAGATGAGGGAGACCATTAATTATGGTCTTTGATATGGTTTGGCTGTGTCCCCACCCAAATCTCATCTTGAATTGTGTCCCCATAATCCCCACATGTCATGGGAGGAACCCGGTGGGAGGTAATTGAATCATAGCGGGCAGTTACCTCCATGCTGTTCTTGTGACAGTGAGTGAGTTCTCATGAGATCTGGTGGTTTCATAAGGGGCTTTTCCAACTTTGCTCAGCACTTCTTATTATTGCCACCATGTGAAGAAGGACATGTTTGCTTTCCCTTCGGCCATGATCGTAAGTTTCCTGAGACCTCCCCAGCCACGCTAAACTGTGAGTCAATTAAACCTCTTTCCTTCCTAAATTATCCAGTCTCAGGTATGTCTTTAGCAACGTCAGAACAGACTAATACATCTTTGTTCTTCCTCAGTTCTGGACCATGTTTACCCATCCATAGTCACAGGCAGTGACTTAACAGGCTTCCCCTTGTAAAACTTGGAATTTGATGGCCAGGCACAGTGGCTCACACCTGTAATCCCAGCACTTAGGGAGGCTGTGGCAGGTGGATCTCTTGAGGTCAGGAGTTTGAGACCAGCCGGGCCAACATGGTGAAATCCTGTCTCTACTAAAAATATAAAAATTAGCCAGGCATGGTGGCATGTGCCTGTAATTCCAGCTACTTGAGAGGCTGAGACAGGAGAATCGCTTGAACCTGGGAGGCAGAAGTTGCAGTGAGCCGAGATCATGCCACTGCACTCCAGCCTGAGTGACAGACCAAGACTCTGTCTTAAAAAAAAACAACAAAAACGAAAACGAAAACTTGGAATTTGACAGTGTAGAACAGAACCTAAGTTCTTAGGCAACAGGTTCACTCTCAAGGGGAAAAACAGAGGAAGGAACAGGTATATAGATATACGATTTATCCTTCCTAATAACTCCATTCCTTCCTAAGTCAGGAGGTGAGGAAAGGTCAGTAGTGTTACACCAGTAGATCTCTATCTACATAAAAGTAAACATCTGGAGTGGGGAAAATGTGTTCTTTCCACTGGTGTAATGCAAGACAGCTGACAGAACCCTCTCCTGGAGGGACTCCCAAGTTATCTCCAGCTGAGCTCTTTCATGAAACAAATATATTTGTTCCCTATTGCTGCATAACAAATGACTACACATTTAGCAACTTAAAGCCACAACCATTTATTATCTCACAGTTCCCCAAGTTCCACTGTATGGGCATGACTGGGTTTTCAGCTCAGTCTTGCAAGGGCAAAGTCTAGGTGTTGGCTGAGCTGGGCTCTTATCCAGACCCTTTGAAGAAGAATCCACTTCCGAGCTCTTTTAGGTTGTTAGCCAAATTCAGCTCCTTGCTGGATGTCGGGCAGTGGCAGCTCTCTGGAGGTCTCTGCATTCCTCAGCCTCCATCTTCAAGTCAGCAGTGGCTCAAATGCCCCTCATAACTTCCTGTTCTGCTACCAGCTAGAGAAAACCTTGCTTTTAAATGGCTACCTGACTGGGTGACAATCTCAGTGTCCTAATATCAACTGACTTGGAATTTTAATTAAATCTGCCAGATCCTTTTGCAGCAGCACCTAAATTAGTGCTTGACTGAATAACCAGGGGACAGGAATCTTGAGGGGAGCATCTTTAGAATCCTGTCTGTCACACCAGGGAATCCCACTCTTTGCCCCAGACCCTGAGAGAAGATAGTTCCTCTCTACCACAGGTTTGTTAGATTCTAATCTAGCCCAGTAGACAAGTATGTGGTACGCACTCTCTCCTCTAGAGAGGCCACAGTCAGCTCTTCAGCTTATTCATAAATTCTTAGCAACTTTGTATGAACTGGAAGCAAGCTGCCCTTTCCTTAAAACAATGTACTGTTATCTGTTGGAAATCTGTTGCACTAACTATACAAATCTCTTGTTTACCTGATAGTGAATGGCACCCACCTCCAGGAGTTGTGAGTGGCCTTGATCTCAGTGTGGGCTCAAATACACCCTATGCATTGTAACCATTTGCCCACCCTGGCTATTGTCATGGAGACATTTTTTCCCAGAATCTTTCTGACGTTCTTCATTGATTTATCTGTTAACGATCTGGAGAAAATGGAAATAAAATGGCTATAACTTCCTGAAAATGCTATAATGCACTATTAATACCCAGAAAAAAAACATTTTGCCACTGGTCTGATCTAATCTGTTTGGGGTTTTTTGTTTGTTTGTTTGAGACGGAGTCTCACTCTGTCACCCAGGCTGGAGTGCAGTGGCGTGATCTTGGCTCACTGCAGCTTCTGCCTCCTGGGTTCAAGCAATTCTTGCCTCAGCCTCCTGAGTAGCTAGGACTACAGATGAGTGCCACCAAGCCCTGCTAATTTTTTGTATTTTTTAAGTAGAGACAGGGTTTCACCATGTTGGCCAGAGTGGTCTCAAACTCCTGACCTCAAGTGACCCACCTGCCTCGGCCTCCCAAAGTTCTGGGATTACAGGCATGGGCTATTGCGCCTGGCCTAATCTGTTTATTTATATTCATAAGCAAATATCCAAAATCCTCCAAGGAGCAAACCCTGAAGTAACTGGAATATTAAGGCAATAATGGCAGCCACTAATGTTACTCAGTGCCTCTGTCTACCTACCTACCTACCTACCTACCTAGCTAGCTAGCTACCTACCATCTATCTCTGATCTATATGTGTATACTATATACACACACACTCACATAATCTCATTTAATCATCACAGTCCTTTTGGGTAGGGATTATTATGCCTACTTATACAGATAAGAAAACTAAGGCTTTGTAATGTTATATTATTTGCCCAAGGTCACAGATAATAAGAAGCTGAGTCAGGATTCAAACCTCTGTCATCTATTTCAAAGCCCATGCTTCTAACCACTTCGGTGGAGATGAGCCCTGGAGATGAGCCGAGTGCCTGTGCTGTGAATTGAGACCTTGGTTTGTTCTGTGGTGAAGCCAGTGGCCTAGCCTGGGACAGGAAAGAAGCCAAACCTGGAATGTCCCGGTTCTATTCATGAAAATAGCCTGAAGGGAAAAGTGTGGGAGGGAATTGTTTGTGGCTAAGATAGCCAGTGGGACTTGGAGAGAAATCCATAGAGGAGGAAAAATTGTAGGGCCCTGCATCGTGCATCACGTCTCCAGTGGCTGGCACCTCGTTGGGGTTCAGTTAGCATGTGCCAGTCAACTGACTGCCCACCTGATCAGCCAGGTAGCAGGCCTGGGAAAGCTCCTCTCTGCACTCTGCCTCTCTAATGTCTGTTCCTGCTACCACCCCCTGCCCTCTTCAATAAACTAATATATTTGAATCATGTCCTATGCTGCAGGCCCAGTGCCAAGTGCTTTATTTGCATCTTCTTATTAAAAGTCCTCACAAGAACACACTGACAGATTATTTAATATCTGAGATGCTTCTAGGCTGGAAAGAAATAGCCACTCCCTGCTATACTGTTTACTTATTAGACTCCATTTAACAAAAAAGAAAACATTAAAAGCCATTTTTTCCCATAGGGGATTTGGGCTTTGATCACAAATTTGACCAACTAAAGTATCTTAAGGGCCAGGCGCAGTGGCTCATGCCTGTAATCCCAATACCTTGGGAGGCCAAGGCGGGTGGATCACCTGAGGTCAGGAGTTTGAGACCAGCCTGGCCAACATGTGAAACCTCATCTCTACTAAAGATACAAAAATTAGCTAGGCATGGTGATGGGTGCCTATAATCCCAGCTGCTCAGGAAGCTGAGGCAGGAGAATCACTTGAACCCGGAGACTGCAGTGAGGCAAAAGGCTCCATTGCACTACAGCCTGGGCAACAAGAGCAAAACTCCACCTCAAAAAAAAATATTATCACCTTTGTCTTTGTGCCACTACCCTGATATCCTTGAAAATATCCTTACTTTCTGGAATCAACAGGATGCTATAGACCCATCCTGATTTTTCTTGTCTCAAGAAATGTAATCAGCTACCCTCCAAGAACTCCTGGTTATTTTAATTGTAAACACTATTAGGCACCAACAACTGGGCATTAAGGATATACATAAGTGTTAGTAGGGTGGCAAAGTTTCACTCAGTGACGAGAGTTGAAAAAGAAAATTTTAAAGAGATGGAGTCAGCCAGGCACAGTGGCTCATGCCTATAATCCCAGCACTTTGGGAGGCTGAGGCAAGTAGATCACAACGTCAGGAGTTTGAGACCAACCTGGTCAAAACAGTGAAACCCTGTCTCTACCAAAAAAAAAAAAAATACAAAAATTAGCCAGGTGTGGTAACATGCACCTGTAGTCCCAGCTACTCAGGAAGCTGAGGCAGGAGAATCACTTGAACCCAGTAGGCAGAGGTTGCAGTGAGCCAAGATGGCACCATTGCACTCCAGCCTGGGTGACAGAGCAGGACTCTGTCTCAAAAAAAAAAAAAAAAAGAAAAAGAAAAAGAAAAAATTACACAGAGATAGAGTCTTGGCCAGGCAAGTGGTTCACACCTGTAATCCCAGCACTTTGGGAGGCTGAAGTGGGTGAACTGCTTGAGCCCAGAAATTCAAGACCAGCCTGAGCAACATGGCAAAACCCCATCTCTACAAAAAATACAAAAATTAGCTATGCATGGTGATGTGCCCCGTAAGTCCCAGATACTTGGGAGGCTGAGGTGGGAGGATTGCTTGAGATGTGGAGTTTGAGGCTTCAGTGAGCCATGATTTTACCACTGCACTCCAGCCTGAGCAACAAAGGGAGACCCTGTCTCAAAAAAAAAAAAAAAAAAAAAAAAAAAAGGGGCCCCCCTCTGTTGCCCAGGCTGGAGTGCAGCAGCGTGATCATAAGGTCTCTGCAGCTCAGACCTCTCAGGCTGAAGTGATCCTCTCACCTTGCCACCCAACCCCAGTAGCCGGGACTACAGGCACATGCCATCATGCTGGGCTAATTTTTTAATATTTTGTAAAGATGGAATCTTGCTATGTTGCCCAGGCTGGGCTTTTTCATTTTGTTTGTTTTGTTTTGTTTTTGAGACAGACTCTTGCTCTGTCACCCAGGCTGGAGTGCAGTGATGTGATCTTAGCTCTCTGCAACCTCCCCCTCCCAGGCTCAAGCGATTCTCATGCCTCAGCATCCCAAGTAGCTGGGATTACAGGTGCTGCACCACCATGCCCAGCTAATTTTTGTATTTTTAGTAGAGATGGGGTTTCACCATGTTGGCCAGGCTGGTCTTGAACCCCTGACCTCAAGTGATCCGCCCACCTCAGCCTCCCAAAGTGCTGGGATTACAGGCATGAGCCAGCATGCCTGGCCCCAGGCTGGTCCTGAACCCCTGGCTTCAAGCAATCATCCTGCTTTGTTTGGCCTCCCTCCCAAAGTGCTGGGATTATAGGCTAAACCATCGTGCTCTGCTAAAAAACGTTTTTCTTTTTTTTCTTCAGGCAGAGTCTCACTCCGTTGCCCAGGCTGGAGTGCAGTGGCATGATCTTGGCTCACTGCAACCTCTGCCTACTGGGTTCAAGAGATTCTCCTGTATCAGCCTCCCGAGTAGCCGGGATTACAGGCACCCACCACCGCGCCCAGCTAATTTTTATATTTTTAGTAGAGATGGGGTTTCACCATGTTGGTCAGGCTGGTCTTGAACTCCTGACCTCAGGAGACCCACCCGCCTCGGCCTCCCAAAGTGCTGGGATTACAGGTGTGAGCCACAAAATTTTGGCATCTGGCCAAAAATTTTCTTAAAGGTCAAGTTTTATATTGATTTTCCAATTTAACATATCCCTGATGTCCTGTGGATGTACCAACCACACTGACAGAATGATCTGAGGCTGCCATTACGGTTATCTCCGTCTTAGAGCTTAACAAGAAGTTATGTAGCTTGCCCAAGATTACACTACAAGTAATGATTGGAATTGGGATTCAAACCCAGGACTGTCTAATATCAGAAACTGAGGTCTTACAGGTTTCCTACAAGGTCCTGCCTCACCCTCTGCCTGCTGTCAAAAATACACAGCTTAATCGTTTGCAAAAGACTTTCCACCAACTTGCCCCATTTGGAAGTCATAAATGGGGCAAGTTTGTGGAAAGTCAGTGAGGTGAGGAGAAGAGGAAACAGTACCCAGATTCTTCTTTTCTCCTTACAGGATTCGGGAGTGAGAATGACGAGGAGAGCCCTCCACGAGAAGGGGCTGAAGACAGAGCCCCTAAGGAGGCTCCTGCCCAGGAGGGGCCTCCGGACAAATGCCCGGCCCAGTTCCACGGCGGTGCCGGACACCAGAGCTGCCGGGGGAGGCAGCAAGGCCCCGAGGGCACCCAGGACGATCCCCCAGGGTAAGGGGAGGTGAGTGGGCTCCCCAAGCAAGCCAAGGCCCCTAAAGCCTCCCTTGGCTGCCCCAAGATCCAGCCACTACCTGTGCCCCGAGGGCGGAAAGAGCTTCCCAGCTCACCCGCCGCGGTAACATCTGGGGCAAGCGGCCCTACACCTGCCTGAACCTAAGGCCACAGCATCCATCTGGCTCACCACTGGCGCCCAAATGCGCGGGAAGGGCTTAGGGCAGCACTTGGACCACATCCAGCGCCTGAGGCCGCCTTGCTAGAGGCCCAGGGGAGGGGTGCACCGGGCTGCCTTGCCCATCTCCTCACGCACCCACGCGGCCACCCGCCCAGTGGCCCGAGTGTGCCATGCGAGGTGCCTGCCACCCCGGGAGAGGCGCCGAGTCCCGAGTCCTGCCGGCGCCAAGCCTCCGAGTCCATACCAGGCAGGGGCCGTGGCGGGGACAGGCGCACGGTACCAGCCCGCCTCCCGCCTTCTGCAGTACCACGCGACGCCCACGTGGCGCCCAGAAGTCCACGCATGCGTTGAGGCCCGGGCACGCGCAGAGACCCTGGCGCGGAAGCCACACGGCACACCAGGGCTTCTGTACGCCAGCGCCGGGGGACCTCCAGCGCCCAAGGACATACGGCAAGTGCTTCCACCAGGGTGTCAGCCTAGCAGGCCCACCTGGGAACCCGCGTGGAACAGTGGCCTTTCAGCCCAGACGCCTGCCTGGCGCTACAGAACCGTGTGGAGGCGCGGAGACTTCTGGCGCAGCCCTGAACTAGTGGCCTAACCTACCTGGAAAATCCTAGCCCAAGAAGCAGTGCGAGTGAACCTTGTGGGTGGATCCAAGGCCCTTCACCAAGCTCTCACTTCCTGACTTCACGGTTGGGTCTGTTGTACTAGGAAATAATAACGCCTCCCATTTATTGAAGGTTTACTCTGTACTAGGCATTGTGACTGATGTAATTTAGTTCTCACAGCATCCCTGTGGCATGGATATTCTCATTATCTGCATTTTTGCAGATGGAGAAATTGAGTCTCTGAGAGGTTAAAGAACCTACCCAAAGTCACACAAGCCAGTAGATGGCAGAACCAGAATTCAGATCACAGGCCGGCCTGCCTGCCTGCCTGCCTTCGCAGCCAGCACTGCGGTACCACTTCTCGTGCATGGGACACGAGGGTTAAGGCCGTGGGTTAACAGGGCCTCCATTTATGGAGAGCATTCATTTTTCTCTGGTGAATTATAGAAAACGCTTTTTACACTGAAGTGAGCAGTACTCCCTGGGATGAAAGTTAACATTTGCACCAATGATTGAGATGACACACACATTTCACGCTTCAAGCCAATGCTTTAGGCTCAGCCCATGGAATTCTGGAGTGACCTTTTCTGGGTCATTACCAGGGTGATGTTGGTGAAGGAAGCTCCACTCCAGGACCAGCTCCTGTGTAGAGCCTTCCTGGAGGCCATCAAGGATGACCTCTCTCCATTTGCCATCCACTGGATTGTCTGGGAAGTTCATCCAGTTCCTCTGGGCTAAGATTTCCAAGTTCCCAAAAGGGAAACTAACCTTCAGGAGTTGGGAATGAAAAATTGGAATTTGGGGGAATTCCTGAAAGCATGTTATTCTGTATTTTTCATAATTTTTTTTTTTTTTTTTTTTTTGAGACGGAGTTTTGCTCTTGTCACTCAGGCTGGAGTGCAGTGGTGTGATCTCGGCTCACTGCAACATCCACCTCCCTGGTCCAAGTGATTCTCTTGCCTCAGCCTCCCTAGTAGCTGGGATTACAGGCACGTGCCACCACACCCGGCTAATTTTTTGTATTTTTAGTACAGAGAGGGTTTCATTATGTTGGCCAGGCTGGTCTCAAACTCCTGACCTCAGGTGATCCACCCACCTCAGCCTCCCAAAGTGCAGGGATTACAGGCGTGAGCCACCGTGCCCGGCCACTTTCTGTATTTTTTAATAAATAAGAAATACACATTTAGTAGTACTTACAAAGAACTGTAGGCCATAGCAAATATTCAATAACTGGAAAATGCCAGTGAACATTATTGGGTAGTGTTTAAATAACAAAATGTTCAAATATTTGACAAGATTAGCAACACTATACAGAATCGCGAGTTGAAATTGCCAGTTTAGGCTGAGTGTGGTGGCACGTGCCTATAATTACAGCACTTTGGGAAGCCAGAGCAGGAGGGTCTCTTGAGCCCAGAGTTTGAGGCTATAGTGAGCTATGATTGCACCACTGCACTCCAGCCTGGGCAACAGAGCAAGACCCTGTCTCTTAAAAAAAGAGAGAGGGAGAGAAATTGCCAATTTAAGGACTTATTTGTCTCCAAAACTTGTTATTAGAACATCATTTGTAGGATTTGTATAAAATACACTGCACGTAAACATTAATATTTGTGAGAATGATTCGCTCTTAACAGCAGAGAGAGCCACAAATATACTTTTAGTGTGTCAACAGCTACAAAAAGTATTTCGACTACTTATCTCCTAGGTACTCTTGTCCCATATGCTGGAATTGTCTACCTTAACTTTATTTATTTATTTTTTTGAGACAGTCTTGCTCCAGCTCCCAGGCTCAAGTGCAGTGGCGTGATCTTGACTCACTGCAACCTCCACCTCCCGGGTTCAAGCAATTCTTGTGCCTCAGCTACCCAAGTAGCTGGGATTATAGGCATGTGCCACCATGCCCAGCTAGGTTTTTTGTAGAGACAGGGTTTTGCCATGTTGGCCAGGCTGGTCTTGAACTCCTGACCTCAAATGATCCAACCGCCTCAGCCTCCCAAAGTACTGGGATTACACTACCTTAACTTTAGACTCCATGTGTCAATGTTGCCTTCTCTTGCTTTCAACTTGACATCGGTGGATTTCTTTAAGCCACGAATGCCTCTATGTTGATTGTTAAGCATTAATTCTCACAGGAGAATTATAATGCTTTTCCCCATTTTCCCAATTTCTTGACTGATCATTTTTGGGATTCAGAAGAACATACAGATTTCCTAATAAATTCCAGGAGGGATTTTCTGCATAGAAACACTACTTTGGGGCTGGGCACAGTGGCTCATGCGTATAATCCCAGCACTTTGGGAGGCCGAGGCGGTTGGATCACTTAAGGTCAGGAGTTCGAGACCAGTCTGGCCAACATGGAGAAACCTCATCTCTACTTAAAAAAAAAAAAAAAAAAAAAAAAACCCAGGCACGGTGCTGTACACCTGTAGTCCAAGCTACTCGGGAGGCTGAGGCAGGAGAATCGCTTAAACCTGGGAGGTGTAACTTGCCGTGAGCAGAGATTGTGCCACCGCACTCCAGCCTGGGTGACAGAGTGAGACTCTGTCTCAAAAAAGAAAAAGAAAGGCCGGGCGCAGTGGCTCATGCCTGTAATCCCAGCACTTTGGGAGGCCGAGGCAGGCAGATCACGAGGTCAGGAGTTCGAGACCAGCCTGACCAACATGGTGAAACCCATCTCTCCTAAAAATACAAAAATTAGCCAGGCATGCTGGTGCATGCCTGAAATCCCACCTACTCAGGAGGCTGAGGCAGGAAAATTGCTTGAACCAGGGAGGCAGAGGTTGCAGTGAGCTGAGATCCCGCCACTGCACTCCAGCCTGGGTGACAGAGGGAGATTCGTCACACACACACACACACACACACACACACACACACACACACACACACGAAAACGGAAAAAGAAAGAAAAAGAAACACTACTCTGGGCTGAGCAGCGTCGGCAAGTCAAGTCTGCTTCTGAAATTTTACCTAGAACATTGAATCTTGCCTTTTTGGTTTCAGGGGCCTCAGAGCCAGAGAATCCAAGTATGGATCTTAGCTCTACCAGTTCCTGGTGGTAAGAGCTTGGGCAAGTCACTTTAACTCTTTGAGCTTCAATTTAATTGGTAGAATAATGTGTGGGAAGTCAATGCTTGCTTTGCGAGGCAATATTGTAGGAGGGTTAAGAGTGTGGCTCTGGAGTCAGTCAGTCTGAGGCTTGAATCCTGGCTCCATTACTTACTACCTCTTTGATCTGAGGCAAGTTACGAGCCACTCCATTTTTCTCTTCTGTAAAGTGGTGGCACTCATTGATCATTGTGGCAAACATCATCTTCATAGAGTTTTCATGAGTTTAAGTTGGATCACATATGAAAATGCTTAACACAGAGCATGGTACATTGTAAGTGCTTGATAAACACAAACCACTGTAGCTGTTACCTGCTGTATCTACCTCTCGGGGCAGTCGTGAGGACGAAAGGGAGGCTGTGTTGGGGAAGTGCTTTCTAAGCTGTGAAATGGTAGCCACACACTTCTCTTGCCTTCAGAGATGGGATGGTCCGAAGCTACGGGCAGACATTAATGGTATCCCCAAGTAAGGGGCCTGAGAATACTTACCTATATCCACAGAAGGTAGCTGTGTTGAGGCGAGTGTCACCATGGGTGGCTGGAAAACAGTGCAAAATGCTCTCAGCTGAGGGATAATTGCAGTCATGAGGGCAAAGTCTGGCATGGTATGACTTGGGGCACCCTTGGGGACAGGGAGAAAACCGATTTTTCAGAAGGAGGCTTTAGAGGAAGGATCATGTTAAATGGAACCTGCCCACTGTATGTTTTTGTTTTTGTTTTTAATTAGGGACCACATCAGAGGAAGGGGACATGTAATAGAAGGTGGTTGGAGGGCTCTGACTTTTGTCTGAAACTGCTATTGGTGAAAGGTTGAACTTAGGACACATTCCTGTGAGCTGGAACCAGTGCACCCTCTCGCGCTGTGCATGCACCACGATGTCATTCATTTCCTAGACCGTAGACCAAACATAGCTCAAAGGGCTTCCAAAGAGGATCGCATGTCATTCTGACAGCAGCCCCCTCAACAACGTACAGATGAGGGCTTGGAGTCCCGGGAAGTCACGTCCATTGCCCAAGGTCACACAACTGATATTAATATATTATGAAGTCAGGATTCAGACACAGTTCAAGCTCTTTTTGTTTGTGTGTTTTTTGAGCCAGAGTCTCAACTCTGTCGTCCAGGCTGGAGTGCAGTGGCACAATCTCAGCTCACTGCAACCTCCACCTCCCAGATTCAAGTGATTCTCGTGCCTCAGCCTCCCGAGTAGCTGGGACTACAGACGTGTGCCACCACGCCTGGCTAGTTTATAGACCAAGCTCTTAGCCCCACCAGCCTGCCTCAACCACCAGGTGCCAGACTGCTGATCTTGAACAAGGAAGAAAAAAATCCAAATGTATGAGGTTTCAGTGCCTAAATGTCCTCCTTTCTTGCCTTTGGTAACAACTTTTTCTGTCTCAGAATATCACTGCTACTTCTCTGGACACTGCTTCTTTGCTTTCAGGGCTGTTTTTCTTGCTTAGCCCTAAGTCAGCCTCGTTTGGGCCCTGTCCTTAGACTCCTTCTCCTTTATGTGCGCAGCTCCAGCTGTTGGTCCTCTCTCAGTCTAACCCAGACTGCCCCTCTGAGCGCCAGCCTGAGCAGCCAGCTGCCCCCTTGACATCCCCTCTCTGGGTCTCATGCATGTTGTCTCCCATAACACGGCTTGCCTCCCAAGTGCTACTCCTCACTGCCATGGCCTTTTGGTTCCAAATTGCGGTGTAGTGGTGGGGAATTTAGGAAGCCTTTAAAGACGAAACCTCTTGAATGAGTTCTCAGGGCTAGAGATAGACCACAGAGTGTGTTCTCTGAGAGCTACCAACAGTCTGGGGACGAACTTGGAAGGTGGAATTCACCATTTGATCAGTCGGCTGGCTACAGAATGCCCAGCTGCATGCCAGGTCCAGCTGCTGGGGTGGAAAGATGCATTCATGAGTAGAACAGACAGGATTGCTGGCTTTAGGGAGCATCCAGTCTGTTGGAGAAGACAGACGTCATGCAGTCCCCCAAAATACACTCTTATAAACTGTGCTAAGTGTCATGAAGGAAAAGTTCTTGGTGCCATAAAAGCATATTGTAGATCTAAATTAGATTAAGGTAGTCAAAGAAGGTCATTGTGAGAAAGTGACAATTACTGTCTCCTGAGATCTGCGTTGGGGACGAGAATTCCATAGACAGGCAAGAGTAGGCCCAAAAGACCCAGGAGTGGGAAGGAGCTTGCCATGGTGGGAAAACTGAAAGGCAATCCGTGTAGTGGGAGCTGAACGTGCAGAGAGATGGGCTGAGATAAGGCTGGGTGGCCTGGGCAGGGGTGATGGCAGAGCCTCGTGGGCCACAGTAAGGAGCCTGGAGGTTTTGGGTTAACTTTTTTTTTTTTCCTTAAATTTGAGACACAGACTCACTGTGTCCCCAGGCTGGAGTACAGTGGTGTGATCTTGGCTCATTGCAGCCTCTACCTGTGGGGTTCAAGCGAGTCTCCCACCTCAGCCTCTCAAGTAGCTGGGATTACAGGCACCCGCCACTACACCTGGCTAATTTTTGTATTTTTAGTAGAGCGAGTGTTTCGCCATGTTGGCCAGGCTGGTCTCGAACTCCTGACCTCAAGTGATCCACCCTCCTTGGCCTCCCAAAGTGCTTACAAATTCCCAAAGGGATTACAGGCATGAGCCACTATGCCCTTCCTGGTTTAACTTTTTATTTGGAAATAATTTCAAAGTTACAGAAAAGTCTCAAGAATAGTACAACGGACACCTGCATAGCCTTTGTCCCAGATTCATCTGGTGTTCACATTTTACCCAATTTCTCTGTCACTGGCTCTCTATTTAAGGTATACGCAGATGACTTTGATTCCAGTCTAGTTGAGAATAAGTTGCAGACCTCATGTTCCTCTACCCCTAAATAGTGTGTGTTTCCTCCCACAATACAGTTATCCACTGCATTAAATTTCACACTGATCCAATGTGGTATCTAATTCACCTCCCATCTTGTCACTTGTCTTAGTAATGCCCTTTAGATGGCGTTTCTCCTCTAGCACAGGATCCAGTCTAAGAATGATGTATGGCATTCAGTCGTTGTCTCTCTCTAGTATCCCTTAATCGGGAATGGTCAGCCTTTCTTTGTCTTGCATGGTGTTGACTTTATTGAAGAATTCAATCTTCCCCTTTATTTTAATAGAACATTCTTCATTTGGGGTTTGTCTGCTGTTTCTTCATTATAATATATGGGTTACGCATTCCTGGCTGGAAGACCATGTAAGTGATACTGTGTCCTTCTCAGTGTTAACAGCTAAAGCCATACATGTCTGTCTGTTCCTCCTTGGTGATTTTTTTTTTTTTTTTAACAGTCTCACTGTGTTGCCTAGGCTGGAGTACAGTGGTGTGATCGCAGCTCACTGCAACCTCTCCCTCCTGGGTTCAAGCAATTCTCCCTGCCTAAGCCTCCTGAGTATCTGGGATTACAGGTACCCACTACCATGCCTGGCTAATTTTTGTATTTTTTGGTAGAGACAGGATTTTGCCATGTTGACCAGGCTGGTCTTGAACTCCTGACCTCAGGTGGTCCTCCTGCCTCGGCGTCCCAAAGTGCTGGGATTACAGGAGTGAGCCACCACGCCCAGCCCCTCCTTGGTGATTTTAATTTTGATCACCAAGTCAAGGTTATCTGATTTCTCCAATCTATAGTTACTATTTTTCCCTTATAACAAGTAGTCTATGAGGAGGTATTTTATAACCATGACTAAAAGTTAAATAGATGAGACTTAACACCTATTGATGATTCTTGCCTAAGAATCACAATGGTTACAGAAGAGTAACTCAACCCCAGGGTTCCCTCCACATTTATTAGTCAACACTTGGCATTCTTCTGTCCACTTATTTATAGATTCACTATTCGTAGGAACTCTTGGATTTCTATTATTTTCCAATAAATTTTACAATTAGTTATTAATCTTAATTATTTTGGTGCTCAGATAGTCCCAGATTTGGCCGCTGAAAGCTCCTTAAAACTAGAAGCCTGGATTTCATCCCAGCTTCAGTGAAGTGGCATGATTCAGTTTACAGATAAGATCACCCTGACTGCTGTGTGAGAATGCACTTATGGGGGCACAGATGAGGAAGCAGGGAGACCCTTGTGTAGTCCAGATGGGAGATGTGGCTTAGATTAGGGTTGTGACATACAGGGGAAGGGAATGGATAGAGGTGAGAGAAACATTGGAAGCCGTGTGCGGTGGTTCACACCTGTAATCCCAACACTTTGGGAGGCCAAGGCAGGAGAATAACTTGAGGCCAGGAGTTTGAGACCTGCCTGGGCAACATAGCAACAGCCTGTCTCTTAAAATAAAAACAATAAAAAAAGGTAAGAATTAGTCAGGCATGTTGCTGTGCACCTGTAGTCCTAACTATCTGGGAGGCTGAGGTGGGAGGATCACTTGAGCCCAGGAGTTTGAGGCTCCAGTGAGCCAGGTTGTGTACTCCAGCCTCAGTAACAGAGTGAGAGCCTGTCTCTAGAAGAAAAGAAAAACATTGGAGGTAGAATCAGCAGGACTTAGTGGTGGATTGAATGCACAGTCAGAGAGGCAGAGTTGAGAGCTACCGGAGCAGCCGGAGGAATGGTGGAGATGTTGACTGATACGGGGAAGACAAGCAGAGTAAGGGGTTGGATAGCGGGGAGGTGTTAGATGCATTGAGTTCGAGGGGTCTGGAACATCCAGTGTTCTCTGGCACCCAAGTGAAGGGGTCAGCGAGACAACTAGACTCTGGAGCTGACACAGAAGTCCAGACCAGAAGTAAACTTAAGGCCATGAATCCACGGTCTTGGATGAAATGTTGTAAGGGGAGAATGTGGACTGATATGGGAGTGCACTGTTTGGGGGTGCAGGGGTGTATGGCCAGAATTTGCAATGGAGAGGTAGGTGGGGACAAAGGCACACGGCGCCTGGAGTGTCAGGCCAAATGCTGAGCACTGGGGAGCCCACGGAAGAGTCCTGAGCAGGGCAGTGAGTGACAGGCGTGACTGGCATTTCAGGAGGACTGTTCTGACAGCCAAGTACAGATGATCTGGGGGGGGCTGTGGCAGTGGGTGATGCTGTCGTCCTTTCTAAAGTAAATCTGCTCATCTCTTGCCCCTGGAGGTGGCTCAGATGGGTCACCATGCCTGAATGCCCTCTCCTTATTCATCTGGGCAAAAAAACGATGATTATAACACCTGTCTCAACTGCACTTACCAGCCCCCGGTGATGTGATAGCAAGCCCGTGTCTCCCTGCCTCATTGCGGCTAGAGCCATAGAACCTGCTCCCAGGACCTTTTCCCAGCCAGGTGTAACACAGCAGGTGTGAGTGTGCACAGGCTGGTCCCCAAGGCTTGCTGGAGTCTGGGGACCATGATACTCTGCCCTGGCATACTTTGAGTTCTGTGTGGTCTCCGTCATTCAGGCCACTGCTCATTCAAACCTGTATGTTGTCCTCTCCCACCCCACACGGCCCATAGAGGGTGGGTTTAAGCCGGAATGAACATCCTGGGGTGCAGGCGTCCAGGAAGTCTGCAGTCCTGCCAACGGGGTGCTGAGAGCCCCTTGGCAGTACACGAATAACCAAAGGCAGAAATTTTAAGAGCCCAGAGGGAGGGGCAGGTGCTCTGGGAGCCCAGGAAAGGCCAGAGTGTTTCTGGTTGGAGAAATCAGGGTCGTTTCCAGAGAAGATGGCGTTTGAACTGGAACTTGAGGAGAAGACTATTTTCCATTTCACACAAGAAATATTTGATTATGCCGGGTGCGGTGGCTCATGCCTGTAATCCCAGCACTCTGGGAGGCCGAGACGGGTGGATCACAAGGTCAGGAGATCGAGACCATCCTGGCTAACACGGTGAAACCCCGTCTCTACTAAAAATACAAAAAATTAGCTGGGCGTGGTAGCGGGCGCCTGTAGTCCCAGCTACTCGGGAGGCTGAGGCAGGAGAGTGGCGTGAACCCAGGAGGCGAAGCTTGCAGTGAGCCGAGATCGTGCCACTGTACTCCAGCCTGGGTGACAGAGCAAAGACTCCGTCTCAAAAAAAAAAACAAACAAAAAAAAAAGAAATATTTGATTATTCAGTAAAAAGAGGAAATAAAAAAAATCAGATCAGTCTGGCTAACATGGTGAAACCCCCTCTCTACTAAAAATACAAAATTAGCCAGGAGTGGCAGGTGGGCACCTGTAATCCCAGCTACTTGGGAGGCTGAGGCAGGAGAATCACTTAAACTCGGGAGGCGGAGGTTGCAGTGAGCCGAGATCATGCCACTGCACTCCAGCCTGGGGGACAGAGCGAGACTCCATCTCAAAAAAATTAAAAAAAGAAAAAAGAAAAAGAGGCCAGGCACGGTGGCTCACGCCTGTAATCCCAGCACTTTGGAAGGTCGAGGCGGGTAGATCATGAGGTCAGGAATTTGAGACCAGCCTGGCCAATATGATGAAACCCTGTCTTTACTAAAAATACAAAAATTAGCTGGGCACGGTGGCGGGTGCCTGTAATCCCAGCTACTCGGGAGGCTGAGGCAGGAGAATCACTTGAACCTGGGAGGTGGAGTTTGCAGTGAGCCGGATCACGCCACTGCACTCCAGCCTGGGCGACAGAGCAGGACTTCATCTCAAAAGAAAAGGAAAAAGAAAAACAGTCAAAGCCCCACTTCCTCATATTTTATTGACTTTGTCAACACAGCCATTATAGGTTGCATAACAATCCATTAGGTGGATCCTGCATAGTTAGTCCTCTTATCGTTGGACTAATTCATTCCAGGCCTCAGGACATGGGCTTCTGGCCTGTGGCTGGGCAGTGGGGCCAAATGCAACTCAGGAATTGGTGCGTGAGCCCATCCACTCATTCTTCCACTCAGCAAATGTCTATTAAGAACTCAGCACTTACCAGGCCCTGTGGATCCAACGAGTATCAGGACATGGTTCCTGTCCTGTCAAGTCTACTAGTGAGTGAGTCATAAGTGAAAAGAATTAGTTGTAGAGCAACCTGTAGAGTGCCACAATCGAGGCACAGGATGTTCCAAGATGCAGTGATGACATAGACACAGGAGCTTCAGCCCTGGGAGCAGGAGAGGACACCAGGAGGAGTCGAGGAGTGAGAGAGGACAGGCCTGATGACACACGCCAGGGGACCAAGCCCCCAGGGATGCCGCCAAGTATGTCTCTGTCCACAAGCAGAAAGCTCATCCCACCGCCTCTCAAGCCTCTGAGTGTTTGTTTTTCTCTGTTTTCTATTTCAAATATTCCCTTTCTCCCATTTTTTGGGGGGACTGTTTTTACACTACTTTCCAAAATCTCAACTTGCATGCATGCTTAATTCATTTCATTTGTTTTCTCTTTTTGCCACTAAAAGCATTTAATGCTGTTTTTACCTCTGCATACAGCTTTGCCTGTTAATCCTACTTTTTATTTTCTAAATAGTCTGCTTTTTAATTTTTTTAATTCTTGATTTACATCTTGTCCTAAGGATAATTTGAGATGCTACTTACATTTCAAAATTTCTAAGTGGTGTGTTTTACATTATTGTTACTTGTATTGCATTTTGATCCGAGAATGATTTCTAGAATTTCTACTTTTCAAAATTTACCAAAATACTCTTTGTAGCTTAGTAATTATTTACTTTTGTCCACTGTCCATGAAACTTGAAAAGAAGGTGTACTGTTTGTTTTCAGGGTAAGAAATGTATATGTTCATATCTTCTATGTCCTTATTTATTTTTTGATTACTTGTTCAGAAAATGTGTTAGAATATTTCCAATAAAACTGTTTCTCATGTTTTTCCTTGTATTGCTATATATTTTATTTCACAGTTCTTTGTTGTTTATTTAACATAAGAAGGAAAAAAGGCCGGGCGCGGTGGCTCACGCCTGTAATCCCAGCACTTTGGGAGGCTGAGGTGGGCAGATCACGAGGTCAAGAGCTCAAGACCATCCTGGCCAACATGGAGAAACCCCATCTCTACTAAAAATACAAAAATTAGCCAGGTGTGGTGGCACATGCCTGTAATCCCAGCTACTCAGGAGGCTGAGGCAGGAGAATGGTGTGAACCCAGGAGATGGAGCTTGCAGTGAGCCGAGATCGCACCACTGCACTCTGGCTTGGGCGACAGAGTGAGACTCTGTCTCAAAAAATAATAATAATAATAATACAAAATATTAGCCGGGCGTGGTGGCAGGCGCCTGTGGTACCAGTGGTTCAGGAGGCTGAGGCAGGAGAATGGTGTGAACCCAGGAGGCGAAGCTTGCAGTGAGCTGAGATCGCGCCACTGCACTCCAGCCTGGGCGACGGTGAGAGACTCCATCTCAAAAAAAAAAAAAAAATTTAAAATATAGGCCAGTTCTTCCTCGTGCTTGGCATAGAGCTCCTGCAGCTGAGCCTGGGTCATCCCTGCCCTGCCCGCCTCTGGGTGCACCCTGCAAGGCTCCTGCTGGTGTCCCTGGAACATGGGAGGCTGCTGAGTGTGAGTGGCAGTGTCCGGCAGGAGCTGGGGGGCAGGGAGGGCGTCCATGGCTGCAGCCAACAAGGGCAACAAGCCCAGGGTCCAGAGGAGTATCCGCTCTGCTTTGTGGCAGACCGTGATACAGAGGGCTCCCGTGTCGCTGTGGTTTGCTGCGGGTGTGAACGAAGGGGGATGAATGCAGAAATGAAGACAAAGATAAAAAGATCTATTTTGAAAGGAGTCAGGGGGCTCCTTGCTTCTAGTGAACAAGGGCAGCCCTGAGCTTCCACAGCCCTTTGTATTTATTAGGTAGGAAGAGCAGGGAGGGAGAGGTAACTGTTGGTCAGTTGCTTGATTTATCACAGGTACACATAATTTCTTTCTTTGTACAACAGGCTTCAGATGTTCTTATAGGTAATCACAAGGAACACTGCGCTTGGGGCCTGACGGCCCTCAGCACTCCCCGCCGGGGGCAGATGCCAACACCCTGCTTTCATGAGAACAGTTTACCGTTTACTCACGTAGCCTCCAGTGGTATACTGAGTTGGTCACAACCCCCATTTTCTCGGCCTGTAACACTCCCAGAGCCATGTCTGCTTTGATGAGAAGCTTCATGACTCGGTGATCATGGTCACCAGGACAGCAACAGCAGCTTTCTGGTCAAGGTTGGCCTCCTGAAGATCCTGAGCAGGTATGAGATTACCTTCGCTCTGCCCCCGCCCAGTGCGCAGGCTGAGCAAGGACGTCCGCGAGGCACCTGTCCCCAGCCTCTGCATGTCAAGCTCCTCAGCGTCGTACCTGTCCCTGAAGGTTACAGTGTCAAGTGTGAGTACTTGGTGCACAAAGAGGGCATCCTCAAAGCAGAGATGCTGCCAGCCTGCGAAGGTGGCACCGGTGCCTGTGTGCTCGTGGCAGTGCAGGCGGGCGCCAGAGGCAGACACCACCGCATGCCCACCTGCGGGATGGTGTCAAGAGCTCGCACACAACACTGGAATAAGACTCGCAGCACAGCCACTGGAACGGCTTTAACGGAGGCCCCTGCCCACCCCAGCCCCCAGCCTTAAGCCCCGCCTGGTCCCCGGGATACGCTGCGTGATGGTGGCTTCCTCGCCCCTCTCTGGGGTGGGCATGGGGTGGAGTGGCCCTGGCCAGCCTCCCACCTCTGCCTTCATTCCTGCCACCACCCTGCCTCTCCCATGTCCTCTTCCACGTCCTCCTTTCCGTGTGCCTCAGGCTCCTGTCAGAAGACATGGGTTGAGCCCACAAGGAGACTGTCTGCAGAAGGGATGGGGAGGGCCTGGGGTGGGTTCTCCCCACTGCCCACCCCAAGCCACAGAGGCTCCAGCCAGGGTCTGGGAGAGGACGAAGCTTGCTCTGTGGCATCGTGGCCCCATCACTGCTGCGGCTGCCTGGCATCAGCCACCTCTCCTGCCCCTCCCTCTTCTCCACTGCTGTGCACGATGAGTCCCCACCTCCCACCCCTCAGGTCTGTGTTACTTGGTTTTTAAGTGACTGATTGGGATAGAACCCTAAAGAAATAAAACTTCCAGTGGATACGAAATTATATATATATGGGCATGGTGACTCATGCTTGTAATTCCAGCACTTTGGAAGGTCAAGACAGGGGGATCACTTGAGACCAGGAGTTTGAGACCAGCCTGGTCAGCAGAGCGAGACCCCATCTCTATCTACAAAAATAAAAAATAAAATAAAAAGAAATAAAAAATATATCAACTGAAATTAAAAACAATAGAATAGAACTTCTTTATCTGATGGAAAGTATATATATTTAAAAAAAACTAGGCCAGGTACAATGGCTTACGCATGTAATCCCAGCACTTTGGGAGGCCAAGGCAGGCAGATCATGAGGTCAAGAGATCAAAAGCATCCTGGCAAACATGGTGAAACCCTGTCTCTACTAAAAATACAAAAATTAGCTGGGGGTGGTGGTACGCGCCTGTAGTCTCAGCTACTCGGGAGGAGGCAGGAGAATCGCTTGAACTGCGGAGGCAGAGGTTGCAGTGAGCTGAGATCACATCACCGCACTCCAGCCTGGGTGATAGAGTGAGACTCCATCTCAAAAATAAAAAATAAAAAATAAAAACCCGAAAAACTAACTACTACAACTAATAAATGAATTTAGCTCTGTCCAGGATACAAGTTCAATATACAAAATCAGTTGCATTTTTTCAGCTATAAATTTTGTGTACCATTAGTGACAACTGGAAAATAAAAAGTAAGGGATTTCCATTCTTATTATTCTTATTCAACAAAGTGCTGGAAGATCTAGCCAGTGCAAGAGAGCAAGAGAAGAAAATAAAAGGCATGCAGATTGGAAAGGAAAAAATAAAACTCACTATTTGGAGATGACATGATTGTCTACAGAGAAAATACGAAGGAATCTACCAAAAAACTCCTGGAAGGTTCAGCAAGGTGTCACTATACAAGATATAGATTAGAAAAATCAATTACATTTCTATACACTAACAATGGACAGGTGAACACTGAAATGAAAAATATAATATGTGTCAGGCATGGTGTCGCACACCTGTAATCCTAGCACTTTGGGAGGCCGAGGCGGGCAGATCGCTTGAGATCAGGAGTTTGAGACCAGCCTGACCAACATGGTGAAACCCCATCTCTACTAAAAATACAAAAATTGGCCGGGCATGGTGGCTCATTCCTGTAATCCCAACATTTTGGGAGGCCAAGGTGGGCGGATCACCTGAGGTCAGGAGTTCAAGACTAGCCTGGCCAACAGGCAAAACTCCATCTCTACTGAAAATGCAAAAATTAGCCAGGCATGGTGGCACATGCCTGTAGTCCCAGCTACTTGGGAAGCACAAGAATTGCTAGAACCCAGGAGATGGAGGTTGCAGTGAGTCGAGATCACCCCACTGCCCTGTAGCCTGGCTAAACTGAGAAAGAAAGAAAGAAAGAAAGAAAGAAGAAAGAAAGAAAGAAAGAAAGAAAGAAAGAAAGAAAGAAAGAAAG
>NC_045450.1:28413146-28446371 GCF_002776525.5 Piliocolobus tephrosceles | reverse complement strand
AAAGAAAGAAAGAAAGAAAGAAAGAAAGAAAGAAAGAAAGAAAGAAATGATTTACAATCTCTCAAAACAAGAAAAAGGAAATATGTAAGTGTAAATCTAATAAAATATGTATAGGATTTCTATGCTGAAAACTACACAATGCTAATGAAAGAAATCAAAGACCTGTATAAATGGAGAGACATACTACGTTCATGGATCAGAAGACTCACTATAGTTAAAATACTAATTCTCCCCCAAATTGTTATAGAAGTTTAATGAAATGTCTATTAAAATCCCAGCAAGGTTTCTTTTTGGGTTTTTTTGTTTTGTTTTTATTTTTTAAATTTATTTATTTATTTATTTATTTTTAGATGGAGTCTCCCTCTGTCACCCAGGCTAGAGTACAGTGGCGCGATCTCAGCTCCTACAACCTCTGCCTCCTGGGTTCAGGCAGTTCTCCTGCCTCAGCCTCCTGAGTAGCTGGGATTACAGGCAAATGCCACCACACCCGGCTAATTTTTGTATTTTTAGTAGAGACGGGGTTTCACCATGTTGGTCAGGCTGATCTCGAACTCCTGACCTTGTGATCTGCCCACCTCAGCCTCCCAAAGTGCTGGGATTACAGGCGTGAGCCATTGCGCCCAGCCTTGTTTTTGTTTTTTAGACAGAGTATTGCTCTGTTGCCCAGGCTGGAGTGCAGTGGCGTGATGTTGGCTAACTGCAACCTCCGCCTCCCGGGTTCAAGCAATTCTCCTGCCTCAGCCTTCCAAGTAACTGGGATTACAAGCGTACACCACCACGCCCGGCTAATTTTTGTATTTTTAGTAGAGACAGGGTTTTGCCATGTTGCCCAGGCTGCTATCGAACTCCTGACATCAAGGGATCAGCCCAACTCAGCCTCTCAAAGTGCTGGGATTACAGGTGTGAGCCACTGCACCCAGCCCCAGTGAGATTTCTTTGTAAATATAGACAAGATTATCCTAAAATTTATATGAAAAGGAGAGGACACTAGAATAGCTAAAACAATTTTGAAAAAGAATAAAATAAAAAGAATCATCACTAGATTAAAAACTTATTATATAGCTAGAGTAATCAATACTCTGTTGGCAGAAGAATAAATCATGTAACAGAATAGAGAGCCTAGAAGCAGACCCATACATATATTTTCAACTGATTTTTTACAAAGTTGCAAAGGCAGCCAGGTGCGGTGGCTCATGCCTGGAATCCCAGCACTTGGCGAGGCCGAGGCAGGTGGATCGCCTGAAGTCAGGAGTTTGAGACCAGCCTGGCCAATGTAGCGAAACCCTGTCTCTACTAAAAATACAAAAAATTAGCCAGGTGTGGTGGCAGGTGCCTACTTGGGAGCTACTCAGGCTGAGGCAGAAGAATCACTTGAACTTGGGAGGCAATGTTGCAGTGAGCCAAGATCACACCACTGCACTCCAGCCTGAGTGACAGAGCGAAACTCCGTCTCCAAAAAATAAAAATAAAATACAAAAAAATGGCCAGGCGCAGTGGCTCACGCCCATAATCCCAGCATTTTGGGAGGCCGAGGCAGGCAGATCACGTGAGGTCGGGAGTCAGAGACCAGCCTGACCAACATGGAGAAACCCTGTCCCTAAAATGCAAAATTAGCCGTGTGGTGGTGCATGCCTGTTATCCCAGCTACTCAGGAGGCTGAGGCAGGAGAATCGCTTGAACCCAGGAGATGGAGGTTGCAGTGAGCTGAGATTGCACCATTGCACTCCAGCCTGGGCAACAAGAGCGAAACTCCATCTCAAAAAAAAAATTAGCCGGGCATGGTGGGGCCTGTCAGTGGCCCCAGCTGCTCGGGAGGCTGAGACAGGAGAATTGCTTGAACCTGGGAGGCAGAGGTTGTAGTGAGCCGAGATCTCACCACTGCACTCCATCCAGGGTGACAGGCGAGACTCCATCTCAAAAACAAACAAACAAAACAAAACAAAAAAACCAAAGGCAATTCAGTGGTGCTTTTCAACAGGTGGTGTTAGAGTAATTAGACATCCATAGACAAAAACACAAAATCCCAAAAACCCGTATACAAAAATTAACTCCAAATGAGTTACAAACTTAAATGTAAAATGTAAAAACTAGGGCCGGGCACGGTGGCTCAAGCCTGTAATCCCAGCACTTTGGGAGGCCAAGACGGGCGGATCACGAGGTCAGGAGATCGAGACCATCCTGGCTAACCCGGTGAAACCCCATCTCTACTAAAAAATACAAAAAACTAGCCGGGTGAGGTGGCGGGCGCCTGTGGTCCCAGCTACTCGGGAGGCTGAGGCAGGAGAATGGCGTAAACCCGGAAGGCAGAGCTTGCAGTGAGCTGAGATCCGGCCACTGCACTCCAGCCTGGGCGACAGAGCAAGACTCCGTCTCAAAAAAAAAAAATGTAAAAACTATAAAACTTTCGGGAAAAAACAGAAGGATATCTTAAGGAACAAACAGTTCTTTATACCTAAAGCATAATTCATAAAAGGAAAAAGTGACACATTGAACTTAATCCAAATTAAAAACTTTCTGAAACATAGGCTGAGGCATCAGAATCGCTTGAGCCTGGGAGGCAGAGGTTGCAGTGAGCTGAGATCACTCCACTTTTCTCTAGTCTGGGCAACACAGTGAGAACCTGTCTCAAAATAAAAAAAAAAACCCACAACTTTCTGAAACAGCTTTATTGAGCTATAATTCACATACCATATAATTCACCCATATAAAGTGTACAATTCTATGTTTTTTTGTTTACTCAGCCTACTATATTATTAAAACTGTGATAAAACCAGCCAAGCATGGTGTCTCATGCCTGTAATCCCAGCACTCTGGGAGGCTGAGGCAGGCAGATTGCTTGAGCTCAGGAGTTTGAGACCAGCCTGGGCAATGTGGCAAAACCCCATCTCTAAAAAACAAGCAAACAAACAAAAATTAGCCAGGCGTGGGCCAGGCGCGGTGGCTCATGCCTGTAATCCCAGCACTTTGAGAGGCCGAGGTGGGTGGATCACGTGAGGTGAGGAGTTGAGACCAGCCTGGCCAACATGGCAAAACCCCATCTCTACTAAAAACACAAAAATTAGGCCAGGCATGGTGGCTCACCCCTGTAATCCCAGCACTTTGGGAGGCCAAGACGGGCGGAACACCTGAGGTCCAGGGTTCCAGACCTGCCTGGCCAACATGGCGAAACCCCGTCTCTACTAAAAATACAAAAATCTGCCGGGTGGGTGGCACCCTCCTGTAATCCCTCCTACTCAGGAGGCTGAGGCAGGAGAATCACTTGAACCCTGGAGCGGAGGTTGCAGTGAGCCAAGATCAAGAGACTGTACTCCAGCCAGGGTGACAGAGCAAGACTCTGTCTCATAAATAAGTAAATAAATACAAAAATTAGCTGGGTGTGGGCCGGGTGTGGCGGCTCACGCCTGTAATCCCAGCACTTTGGGAGGCCGAGGCGGGCGGATTGCCTGAGGTCGGGAGTTCAAGACCAGTCTAACCAACATGCAGAAACCCCATCTCTACTATAAATACAAAAATAGCTGGGTGTGGTGGTGCATGCCTATAATCCCAACTGCTTGGGAGGCTGAGGCAGGAGAATTGCTTGAACCCAGTAGGCGGAGGTTGTGGTGAGCCGAGATCGCACCGTTGCACTCCAACATGGACAACAAGAGTGAAACTCCATCTCAAAAAAAAAAAAAAAATTATCTGGGCATGGTGACAGGTGCCTGTTATCCCAGTTTTCTCGGGAGGCTGAGGCAGGAGAATCGCTTGAGCCTGGGAGGCAGAGGTTGCAGTGAGCCGAGATTGCACCACTGCAGTCCAGCCTAGGCAACAAGAGAGAAACTCTGTCTCAAAAAAAAAAAAAAAAAAAAATTAGCCAGGTGGAGTGGTAGGTAGGCTACTCAGTAGGCTGAGTTGGGAGAATCACTTGAGCCCCAGAGGTTGAGGCTACAATGAGCCATGATCACGCCACTGCACTCCAGCCTGGGTGACAGAGGAGACTCCATCTCAAAAAAAAAAAAAACAAAAACGACTTGATGGAAGGTGTTCCTCCCTTTTGTCCTTCCTTCCTCTGCCTCCTGAGCACAAAGTGTTCCTCCCCTCTGGAGGATGCATCCAAGGCTCCAGCTTGGAAGCAGAAAGCAACCCTCACCTCATGCTAGAGCCTGAATCTTGGACTTCCCAGGCTCCAGAACTGTTAGAGAAATAAATCTCTGTTCTTTATAAATTACCCAGTCTCAGGTATTCTGTTATAGTAGCACAAAGACAATTTGTAACCATTAAGTAAAAACTCCCATTTTCCCCTCTCCCTAGGAATAAGTTACCCACTGATACCTCTAATCAACTCTCTGTCTCTACGAATTTACTTATTCTAGGTACCTCATATAAGTGGAAACATACAGATAGCTTTGTCCGACTTATTTCATTTAGCATCATGTTTTCAAGTTTCACCCATGTTATAGCATTGTGTAGAAAAAGCAAACTGTTTTTCCTCTATTTGCACACCAGTGTATGGGACTTTCCCCCTACACACCAAGAAAGCAATCAATTCTGCAGAGAACACCAGCTGAGGGTCTTCCAGTTCTATTCTAATACCATCTACCTGGAGACACTGTCAGATCCCCAGGTTGAGGGTTCAGTCCCACAAGACTGCCCCTGACTTCTGATGCCAACTGCAGGCCTCAGGTTGTTTTACCTGTGCTTCTGAGTGACTGGCTATAAATCAGGGTTCCCATTCCCTGCTCCTTGGATTTAATTTGCTAGAGTGGCCATAGAACTCAGGGACACACGCTTACAAGTTTATTATAAAAGATATTACACTGTAAACCCAGCACTTTGGGAGGCCAAGGTAGATGGATCACCTGAGGTCAGGGGTTCAAGACCAGCCTGGCCAACATGGTGGAACCCTGTGTCTACTAAAAATATAAAAATTAGCCAGGCATGGTGGCGCACGTCTGTAGTTCCAGCTACTCGGAAGTATGAGGCAGGAGAATCGCCTGAATGTGGGAGATGGAGAGTCCAGTGAGGCAAGATTGTGCCACTGCACTCCAGCCTGGGTGACAGAGTGAGATTCTCTCTCTTTTTTTGAGATTCTTTTCTCAAAAAAAAAAAAAAAATTATCTATTTAGATCTCTCTTTCTCACTGGTGTCTAACCTGACCACCTATTTAATGATATAATCCGCTCTACTTTTTCCCCAGAGCCTTGTAGCAGTCTTCTAATACGTGACATAATGTAGTGTCTGCCCTTATTAGAATATAAGCTGTATGAGGTGGGAAGCTGAGGTGGAAGGATCCCTTGAGACCAGGAGGTCAAGGCTGCAGTGAGCCATATTCATGCCACTGCACTTATGCCTGTAATCCCAGCACTTTGGGAGGCCAAGGCGGGCAGATGACCTGAGGTCAGGAGATCGAGACCAATCCAGCTAACATGGTGAAACCGTTTCTACCAAAAGTACAAAAAATCAGCCGGGTATGATGGCAAGCACCTGTAATCTCAGCTACTCAGGAGGCTGAGGCAGGAGAATCGCTTGAACTGGGAGGTAGAGGTTGCGGTGAGCTGAGATGGCGCCATTGCATTCCTGTGAAACTCCGTCTCAAAAAAAAAAAAAAAAAAAAAAAGGCCAGGCACGTTGGCTCACACCTGTAATCCCAGCACTTTGGGAGGCTGAGGTAGGGGAATCACTTGAGGTCAGGAGTTCGAAACCAGCCTGATCAACATGGAGAAACTCTGTCTCTACTAAAAATACAAAAATTAACCGAGCCTAGTGGCTGGTGCCTATAATCCCAGCTACTTGGCAGCTGAGGCAGGAGGATTGCTTGAACCCAGGAGGTGGAGGTTGCAGTGAGCCAAGAATGTGCCACTGCACTCTAGCCTGGGCAACAGAGCAAGATTCCACCAAAAAGAAAAGAAAAAAGAAAAGAAGGCCCAAAGGTCCAAGAAGGCAGGAATCTTTGTTTTGTTCATGGCCAGCACTCAACAGATGTTAAGCACCTGTGTTCCTCGCAATACTACTACTAAGAAGCATAAACCAAAAAGTGTCAGAGACAGATCTCAATCAATCTAGAAGTTGATTTTGCCAAGGTTAAGGACTATGACCAGAAGAAAGCAATACAGAATCACAGAAGGAGTGTAGTTTGTTATTTTCTCCAAAGATAATTTTGAGGGCTCCAGTAATTAAAGAGGAAAAGCAGACTGGAAGTGAAAGAGGGAGGAGACTGTCACCATCACACACTGGATCCACAGGCTTCAAGAGAAAAGCAGCAGCCAGAGGAATAAATTATGTATTCATCTCACGCTCAGTAAATCAGATATGGTGAACATAGAGTAGCTATCTGTGGAGATATTTAACATTTTTTTTTTATTTTTATTTTTTGAGATGGAGTCTTGCTCTGTTGTCAGGCTGGAGTGCAGAGGCGTGATCTCGGTTCACAGCAACCTCCGCCTCCTGGGTTCAGGCGATTCCCCTGCCTCAGCCTCCTGAGTAGCTGGGATTACAGGCACCTGCCACCACGCCCGGCTAATTTTTTGTATTTTAGTACAGATGGGGTTTCACCATGTTGGCCAGGCTGGTCTCGATCTCCTGACCTTGTGATCCACCCACCTCGGCCTCCCAAAGAGTTGGGATTACAGGCATGAGCCACCGTGCCCAGGCGATATTTACCCTTTTATCTGTAACCATCTGCTTACGAACAAAAGGAAAGGCAGCTGCTTTTTTATTTTTTTGAGCCAGGGTCTCACTCTGTTACGCAGGCTACAGTGCAGTGGTGTGATCTTGGCTCATTGTAGCCTCAACCTCCCAGGCTCAAAGGATCCTCTCACCTCAGCTCTGAGGAGTTTGGACCACAGGCGCACGCCACCATGCCTGGCTAATTTTTCTTTTTTCTTTTCTTTTCTTTTTTTTTTTTTTTTTTTTGTAGAGATGTGGACTCACTATGTTGCCCAGGCTGGTCTCAAACTCCTGAGCTGAAGCAATCCTTTGGCCTTAACCTCCCAAAGTTCTGGGATTATAGGTGTGAGCCACTGTGCCCTGCTGAAAGGCAGTTTCTTGCATAACTCTTTGGTTTAATTGTTTTCCTTTTGGAATAGTGAATTGGAGACCCAAGATTTTGTTTTACTTTCACAGAAGTATAACTAATTAAATCATAGATTCTGCTGTTATATATTATTTCTTTGCTGTTCAAGAGTTTGCCAAAGTAGAAAATTTTCCAAAAGAAGTGTAACTATCACGCCTGTAATCCCAGCACTTTTGGAGGCTGAGGCGGGCAGATCACGAGGTCAGGATATTGAGACCACCCTGGCTAACACAGTGAAACCCTGTCTCTATTAAAAATACAAAAAAATTAGCCAAACATGGTGGCAGGTGCCTGTAGTCCCAGCTACTCGGGAGGCTGAGGCAGGAGAATGGTGTGAACCCAGTTAACCCGGGAGGTGGAGCTGGAGCTCCAGCCAGGGCCAAAGAGCCAGACCCCAAAAAAAAAAAAAAAAAAAAAGAAGTAAAACTAAGGCTTGGCGCAGTGTCTCACGCCTGTAATCCCAACACTTTGGGAGTCCAAAGTGGGCAGATCATCTGAGGTCAGGAGTTCAAGACCAGCCTGGCCAACATGGCGAAACCCCATCTCTATTAAAAATACAAAAATTAGCTGGCGTGGTGGCACATGCCTGTAATCTCAGCAACTCTGGAGGCTGAGGGGGAAGAATCGCTTGAACCTGGGAGGCGGAGGTTGCAGTGAGCTGAGATGGTGCACTGCACTCCAGTCTGGGCAAGGGATTGAGACTCCGTCTCAAAAACAAAACAAACAAAAAACAACAGCGGGGCACAGCGACTCATGCCTGTAATCCCAGCACTTTGAGAGGCCGAGGCGGCCAGATCATCTGAGGTCGAGAGTTCCAGACCAGCCTGACCAACATGGAGAAACCCCTTCTCCACTAAAAATACAAAAAGTAGCCGGTCGTGATGGCACATGCCTGTAATCCCAGCGACTCGGGAGGCTGAGGCAGAAGAATCGCTTGAACCCGGGAGGCGGAGGTTGTGGTGAGTCGAGATCGTGCCATTGCACTCCAGCCTGGGGAACAAGAGCAAAACTCCATCTTAAAACAAAAAAAGAAGCGTAACTAATAACATCAGGTGCTGGGAGCCGGACGGTTTTGGACCCTTATACCTTCACCCACACCTCAGAGAGCAGATGTTTTGAACTGGAAACTCGGAATTTTCGGTCCACCTAAGCCCTTTGTCAGCCCAGCTTCTTGAACGTGTGTGTTTCATGCTCACCACATCCAAACTGTAAGGCTCCATCCAACCAGCCAACCAAAATCCCTTTCCTGGCAGGGCACGGTGGCTCCCGCCGGTAATCCCAGCACTTTGGGAGGCCAAGACGGACGGATCACTTTAGACCATCCTGGCCAACATGATGAAACCCCGTATCTACTAAAAATGAAACATTTAGCTGGGTGTGGCTGTGCACACCTGTAATCTCAGCTATTTGGGAGGCTGAGTTGGAAGAATCGCTTGAACCCGGGAGGCAGAGGCTTCAGTGAGCGACACTCCAGCGTGGGCGATTGAGTCAGACTCTGTGTCAAAAGAGAGAAAGAAAAGAAAGAGAGAAAGGGAGGAAGGAAGGGAAAGAAAGAGAAAAGAAAGGAAGGAAAGAAAAGAAAGAAAGGAAAAAAGAAAAAACTCCCTGTCCTTTTGGCCCTGAAGGGACCTTCGCTTTCCAAAGGGCTGTGGCAAGAAGGGCGGGTCGCAGCCAAGTCACCGGCGGGAGGGTGGGCAAGGACGGTTGCTAGGTCGCGGAAGGGACGGGGAAGGGAAGTGAACGCCTGCCCCTATCCACGGTGCGGCCTGGGATTGGCTCGCCGTTGTAAGGCCATGCTCCCAACCCTGGCAGCGTCGCCGCCACCCGCCCGGTTCCGAGATGGACCAGCAGGGGGCGGCCTGCACGTCCTGGCCGTGGTTCCCGCCTGTGGAGGCGACCCCAGCGGCCCAGACACCTAAGACTCATCTCGAGTAATCTCTCCGGCCCCACGCAGGGAGAGGTGCCTCTGCCCCCGGGGACCCTGGCGAACGCACGTTCCCCTGTTGATCATTCAGGCTGCACTGGAGACCGGGAAGTCTGGATCCAGATCCAGTGAATTCTTAGAATCCTCAGCGGCCCCTCGTCTAAACTGTGGCAAAAAAAGGGATTGGACCCACTGGACTACCTCCAAGGAGCCTGTCCAGTCTGACAGGCCCTATTTCTCGTGGAAGACCCTGGGCTTCTCTGGCCTGAAGCCGAGAGCTGGCCCTGGCTCTGGCATTCCCTCTCTGAGTGGCCTTGGGCAAGTTATAGCCTATTTCTGGGCTTGTTTCCTCATCCTGTTGTTAAGTCCTATGAGGATTAGATGTCCTCAAAGGTCCCTTCCAGTTCTTAGCCATGAAACAGACTTGAGAACGTGTGGAAAGGTTCTTTGTAAATCTCTGCCATGTTGTTGCTATTTAGCCACCTTCGCCTTTTCTTTTTTTTTTTTTTTTTTTTTGAGACTGAGTCTTGCTCTGTGGCCCAGGGTGGAATGCAGTGGTGCGATCTCAGCTCACTGCAACCTCCACCTCCTGGGTTCAAGCGATTCTGCGGTCTCAGCCTCCTGAGTAGCTGGAATTACAGGCATGCACCACCACACCCAGCTAATTTTTGTATTTTTAGTAGAGACGGGGTTTCACCGCATTGGCCAGGCTGGTCTTGAACTCCTGACTTCAGGTATCCACCCACCTCGGCCTACCAAAGTGCTGAGATTACAGGCATGAGCCACTGTGCCTGGCCCTCTTTTCTTTTCTTTTTTTTTTTTAAATACAGGGTCTCACTCTGTCACCCAGGCTGGAGTGCGGTGGCACAATCCTAGCTTGCTGCAGCCTCCAACTCCTGGGCTCAAACAATCCTCCCCGCTCAGCCTCCCAAGTAGCTGGAACCACAGGCACACATCACAATGTCTGGCTTTTTTTTTTTTTTTTTTTGGAGAGACGGGATCTTACTGTGGTGCCCAGCCCCACCTTCACTTTCTGTACACAAAAGTTCTAGAAAAGAAGGGGAAAGGCTGGGTTGGCACCTAAAAATAAAATAGGGACTGTCAACAGATGCCTGAAAGAGTGCCCGCCTGCACTCAGGGGATGATGCTGGAGAGGATAATGGAGTGTCCACTGGACTATAACCCCCTCATTTTGCAGATGAGGAAACTTTGACAGCAGCTAAGTCACATTAGGAGGAAGAACCCAGGTTTTCTGATTTCATAATCAGTTCCTTTACCCAGTGTTAGGAAATAGAAGGCATAAATATGTTAAAACAGGGAAAGAAAATTATCCACAGGAATAAAAGCAAACAATTTAATTTGTAGCACTTCCCACTTTGGTGTACTCAGGATTTCTATCTTATCTACATTCGTGGTAACTTGCAAAGCAAAAATAGAGCAATAAAAAATAAAACAGAAGTGAGTTATCTCTCTCTTCTGCTTTTCCATCTATCACCATTGTGCCATTGTCCCCTCCAGAACAGCTTCTAACCCCTACCCTAATGTTCCAAACTGACCTTTGCGATCTTTGTGATCTGTTTTTTTGGTTTTGTTTGTTTGTTTGTTTGTTTTTTTGAGACAGTCCCAGCTACTCAGGATGCTGAAGGGGGCAGGGAAATTGCTTGAGCCCAGGAGTTTGAGACCAGCTTGGGCAACACAGCAAAACTCCATCCAGCACTTTGGAAGGCCAAGGTGGGTGGATCACTTGAGGCCAGGAGTTGGAGACCAGCCTGGCCAACATGGTGAAACCCCATTTTTACTGAAAATATAAAAAAGTTGTCAGGCGCGGTGGCTCACCCCTATAATCCCAGCATTTTGGGGAGGCTGAGGCGGGCAGATCACCTGAGGTCAGGAGTTTTGTACTAAAATACAAAAATTAGCTGGGTGTGGTGGCAGGTACCTGTAATCCCAGCTACTAGGGAAACTGAGGCAGAAGAATTGCTTGAACCCAGGAGGCGGAAGTTTCAGTGAGCCAAGATTGCACCACTACACTCCAGCCTGGGCAACAGACTGAGACTCTGTCTCAAAAAAAAAAAAAAAGAAAAATTAGCTGGGTGTGGTGGCATGCACCTGTAATCCCAGCTACTGGGGAGGCTGAGGCAGGAGAATCGCTTGAATCCAGTAGGCGGAGTTTGCAGTGAGCCGAGATTGCACCATTGCACTCAAGCCCAGGCGACAGAGCAAGCCTCTGTCTCAAAACACACAAAAAAACAAAAAAAAAAAACTAGATGAAGTGTATGGTATGTGAATTCATCTCAATAAAGCTGTTACATCAAAAGAGGCACACCAAAAAGCAAAACAAAACCAACCAACATGTGCCTGTATTTCTTCCTTAGGTTCTGTGTGGCTACATCCTCTCACTCCAGGGAGATCTGGGGTGCTGTTCTTGGCCATCTGCTCCTGCAGATGTCTCCCAAATCTCTAAGTGTGTCCCCCCCAGCGTCTCCATCTCCCACTCAGTCACCACTTTACACTTTACCCAGCTCCACTTGGCAGAAGGAAGCATGCCAGCTCCCCTGATGTCCTGCACGCCTGCCTTGGCTGCCACCTCATTTCTTGGCTACCCAGGATGGAGTTTGGATAGAGAAGGGGAGAACAAAAAAGGCAGAAGACAGGTGAGTCTTGCTGGAGATTGGAAAAGAGAGAAATTTCCTGGAGCAAACTAGGAAAGAACAAAAGACAACTTTGAAAAGGAAAAGGAAAAAAAAAAGATTAGCCGGGCTCGGTGGTGGGCGCCTGTAGTCCCAGCTACACGGGAGGCTGAGTCAGGAGAATGGCGTGAACCCTGGGGGCGGAACTTGCAGTGAGTGGAGATCGCGCCACTGCACTCCAGCCTGGGCGAGAGTGAGACTCCGTCTCAAAAAAAAAAAAGAAAAGAAAAGGAAAAGTTTCCTTAATATTTTGTGATATTTTTCCCTTCTGGACTTCAAGTGTTTCAATAGCTTTTTTCATGGCTGTCTTCCTTCTGGAAGTGATTTTGGAGGGAGCATAATTTTATGTATGTATGTATGTATGTATGTATGTATGTATGTATTTGAGACAGAGTCTCACTCTGTTGCTCAGGCTGGAGTGCAGTGGCACGATCTTGGCTCACTGCAACCTCTGCCTCCCGGGTTCAAGCTATTCTCCTGCCTCGGCCTCCCAAGTAGCTGGGACTACAGGTGAGTGCCACCATATCCGGCTAATTTTTTGTATTTCTAGTAGAGAACAGTTTCACCCTGTTAGCCAGGATGGTCTCCATCTCCTGAATTCATGATCTGCCTGCTTTGGCCTCCCAAAGGGCTGGGATTACAGGTGTAAGCCACCGCACCCAGCCAGGAGCATCATTTTAATAGTTTGTTTACAAAGCTGTGAATTAAACATCTACTTCCTTTTTCTTGCTTTGTTTTTGAGACAGGGTCTCGCTGTGTCACCCAGGTTGGAGTGCCATGGCACAATCTCAGCTCACTGCAACCTGTGCCTCCTGGGGTTAAGCAATCCTCACACCTTAGCCTCCCAAGTAGCTGGGACCACAAGAGCACACCCCCATGCCTGGCTATTTTTTTGTATTTTTAGTAGAGGCAGGGGTCTCACTGTGTTGCCCAGGCTGATCTCAAACTCCTGAGCTCGAGCAATCCACCTGCCTTGGCCTCCCAAAGTCCTGGGATTACAGGCATGAGCCACTGCGCCTGGCCTAAACATCTACTTTCTTTATGACTTTATTAAAAGTCCACCTTCAACCGGGCTCAGTGGCTCACACCTGTAATCTCAGCACTTTGGGAGGCCGAGGCAGGTGGATCACCTGAGGTCAGAAGTTCGAGACTGGCCTGACCAACATGTTGAAACCTCATCTCTACTAAAAATACAAAAAAAAAAAAAAAAATACATGTGTAGTGGCACATGACTGCAATCCCAGCTACTTGGAAGGCTGAGGCAGGAGAATCACTTGAACTCGGGACACAGAGGTTGTAGTGAGCTGAGATCATGCCACTGCATCCCAGCCTGGGCAACAGAGTGAGACTGTCTTAAAAAAATAAAATAAGGCTGGGCGTGGTGGCTTACATCTATAATCCCAGAACTTTTTTTTTTTTTTTTTTTGAGACAGAGTCTTGCCCTATCGCCCAGGCTGGAGCATGCAATGGCGCGATCTTGGCTCACTGCAACCTCCACCTCCCGGGTTCAAGCTGTTCTCCTGCCTCAGCCTCCTGAGTAGCTGGGATTACAGATATATGCCTCCACATCCAGCTAGTTTTTCTATTTTTAGGAGAGACCATGTCGGCTAGGCTGGTCTCGAACTCCTGACCTTGTGATCCACCCTCCTCGGCCTCCCAAAGTGATGGGATTACAGGCGTGAGCCACTGCACCCGGCCCTTGTAATCCCCGAACTTTAGGAAGCCGAGGTGGGTGGATCACCTGAGGTCAGGAGTGCGAGGCCAGCCTGGTCAACATTGTGAAACCTCGTCTCTGCTAAAAATACAAAAATTAGCCAGGCATGGTGGTGCATGCCTTCAGTCTCAGCTACTCAGGATGCTGAGAGGCAAGAGGATCGTTTGAACCCGGGAGGCAGAGGTTGCAGTGAGCCGAGATCATGCCACTACACTCCAGCCTGAGTGACAGAATGAGACTCCATCTCAAAAAATAAAATAAAATAAAAATTTTAAAAGTCCACTTTCTCAGAGAAGTCTCTGCTGGCCAACCTATCCAAAATTTCAACATCTTCCCTGACCCTACTTTATTTTTCTCATTATTTTCTTTGTTATCTGTCTTCCTTAACCAGAATTTAATCTCTAGGAAGGGCAGGAATTTTTGTTTTTTAATTTTTATCTGTTTTGTTCACAACTACAGCGGTTACAAGAGCCCAGAGTAAATGCTCCATAAGTATTTACTTATTGAATGAATGAATGAATGAATGAACCTACTGTATACTGGGCACTTTTATGATAAAGAAGGAAAGTCTTGTTTTGTTTAAACAGGATCTTGCTCTGTTGCTCAGGCTGGAGTATAGTGGCACAATCACAGCTCACTGCAGTCTTGAACTCTTGGGCTCAAGTGATCCTCCCACCTCAGCTTCCAGAGTAGCTGAGACTACAGGCGTGTGTCACCATGCCCAGCTAATTTTTTTTTCTTTTTTTTTGGTAGAGAGAGGGTCTCACTATGTTGCCCAGGCTGGTCTTGAACTCCTGGGCTCAAGCGATCCGCCTGCCTTGGCCTCCCAAAGTGTTGGGATTACAGGTGTGAGCCACCACGGCCCAGCCTGGAAAGTCTTAAAATAATTTTGTAAACCTGATAGATTTCCAGCTGGGAGGCAAGGGAGATAACAAGGCCAATTTCCCCTCATGTGGACATATCTAAAATAACTCTGGGGTACAAGGAGAGAACATCTAGAATGACGCTTGGACAGCAAGAGACTAGGGCCATGGACCCACAACTCATACATTAACAGTTTCTTTGACTGGCTTATTTCATATGGAGACACAGAAGACAGGGTGAATGTGAGACACCTCTCTGACTACCAGGACTGCCTTCTGATCCAAGCTCAGTGTCAGTTTAAACTTTGCAAAATTGGCTGGGCATGGTGTCTCACACCTGTAATCCCAGCACTTTGGGAGGCCGAGGCGGGTAGATCACCTGAGGTCAGGAGTTCGAGACCAGCCTGCCCAACATGGCAAAACCCTGCCACTACTAAAAATACAAAAAATTAGCTGGGTGAGGTGGCAGGTACCTGTAATCCCAGCTACTCAGGCGGCTGAGGCAGGAGAATTGCTTGAACCCGGGAGGCAGAGGTTGCATTGAGCTGAGATCTCACCACTGCACTCCAGCCTGGGTGACAAGAGAAACTCCATCTCAAAAAAAAAAAAAAAAAAAAAAAAAGTGCAAAATTACATAGCATTTTAAGCTTCACTTCCCTCTTCTGTAAAATACGATGACACCACCTTCCTATGTGTAAGGATTCAGTGAGATAAAATGTGAAAGTGACTGGGAACCACAGCTCACGCCTGTAATCCCAGCACTTTGGGATGCTGAGGTGGAAAGATCACTTGAGGCCAGGAGTTTGAGACCAGCCTGAGTAACAGCAAGACCCTGTCTCTACAAAAAATTATTATTATTATTAAAAAGGAGTCTCATTCTTTAGTCCAGGCTGGAGTGCAGTGGTGCGATCTTAGCTCACTGCAACCTCTGCCTCCTGGATTCAAGTGGTTCTCCTGCCTTAGCCTCCTGAATAGCTGGGACTACAGGCATGTGCCACCACACCCGGCTAATTTTTTTGTATTTTTAGTAGAGACGGGGTTTCGCCATGTTGGCCAGGCTGGTCTCAAACTCCTAACCTCAAGTGATCCATCCGCCTCACCCTCTCAAAGTGCTGGGATTACAGGTGTGAGCAACCATGCCCAGCCAAAAACTTAATAATAATTAAAAAAAAAAAAAAAAAAAAAAACCAGGTCGGGTGTGGTGGTTCACACCTGTAATCCCAGCACTTTGGGAGGCTGAGGTGGGCAGATCATGAGGTCAGGAGACTGAGACCATCCTGACTAACACAGTGAAACCCTGTCTCTACTTAAAAAAATACAAAAAAATACAAAAAAAATTAGCCGGGCGTGGTGGTGGGTACCTGTAGTCCCAGCTACTCGGGAGGCTGAGGCAGGAGAATGGCGTGAACCCGGGAGGTGGAGTGTGCAGTGAGTGGAGACTGCGCCACTGCACTCCAGCCTGGGTGACAGAGCGAGACTCCGTCTCAAAAAAAAAAAAAAGAAAAAAAACAAACCCAGATGTGGTGGCATGTGTCCACGGTCCTAGCTACTTGGGAGGCTGAGGCAGAAGATTGCTTGAGCCCAGGAGTTTGAGGCTACAGTGAGTTATGATCACACCACTGCATTCCAGCCTGGGGGAAAGAATGAGGTCCTATCTCAAAAAAAAAAAAAAAAAGAAAGAAAAAGAAAAAAATGTGAAAGCATCTGTCGTTCCCTGGCACACACTAGGTGTTTGATGCTTATCAATTTCAATTTCCCTCTCTGTCCTTTCCTTGGGAAGCTACTTCTCCCTCTTGTAAGAGGCTCCTGTTACTCAAGTTTGAAGTTATATTGTCTGTTGGTTTCATCTTTTAAAAAATGGGAAGTTGTGGCTGTGTGCGGTGGCTCACGCTTGTAATCCCAGCACTTTGGGAGGCTGAGGCAGGCTGATTGCCTGAGGTCAGGAGTTCGAGACCAGCCTGGCCAACATGGTGAAACCCCGTCTCTACTAAAAATACAAAAATTAGCTGGGTGTGGTGGCAGGTGCCTGTAATCCCAACTACTCGGGTGGCTCAGGCAGGAGAATCACTTGAACCCAGGAGGCAGAGGTTGTAGTGAGCGGAGATCGTGCCATTGCACCCCAGCCTGGGTGAAAAGAGTGAGACATCATCTCAAAAAGAAAAAAAAAAAAAAGGCAGGGGACAGTTTAAGCTGGGCACGGTGGCTCACGCTTGTAATCCCAGCATATTGGGAGGCCAAGGCGGACAGGTCACCTGAGGTCTTGAGTTCGAGAACAACCTGGCCAACATGGTGAAACTCTGTCTCTACTAAAAATAAAAAATTAGCCGGCTGTGGTGGCACACGCCTGTAGTCCCAGCTACTGGGGAGGCTGAGGCAGGAGAATCACTTGAACCCGGGAGGCGGAGGTTGCCGTGAGCCGAGATCACACCACTGCACTCTCGCCTGTGCGACAGAGACTCTGTCTCAAAAGAAAAAAAAGGGGGGGAGGAGTTTCTCTTTCAACTTAAGGTTTCATTTGTTCTGATATGTATTTTAAACCCTTAAGCAGAGAGATAAAGGAGGATGTTAGAGAAAACTGGTGAGAAGGAGTTGGGGGCAGGCGCTGCTTTAGGTTTACTCTTGGGTACAGAACCCAGAACATGAAGGAGCTGCCAGCGGAGGCTCTAGGTCCCGACCATGCACCTCTTCAGCCCCAGATGTTTCAAAAAGCACAGTGCCAAGCACAGGGACCCTGGAATCAGCCCCTGTGGGCTTGAAATCCTGGGTCTGCCTGTTACTCTGTGGCCTTTGGCACATTACTCAGGCACGGACCTTGGCTTTCTTTTGTTTTGTATCTTAGACGGAGTCTTACTCTGTCACCCAGGCTGAAGTGCAGTGGCATGATCTTGGCTAACTGCAACCACTGCCTCCCGGGTTCAAGCAATCCTCCTGCCTAAGCCTCCCAAGTAGCTGGAATTACAGACGTGCACCACCATGCACGGCTAATTTTTGTATTTTTAGTAGAGATGAGGTTTGTCATGTTGGCCAGGCTGGTCTCAATCTCCTGACCTCAAGTGATCTGTCTGCCTCAGCCTCCCAAAGTGCTGGGATAACAGGCGTTAGTCACTGCGCCTGGCCATTGGCTCCAATTAAAAAAAGAAGAAGAAGAAACACTCTGCCAGTTGAAACACATTTCCCAGTTGCATCTGTCAGTCTGTGACCTCTTCTTAGGAAACCAAGAGAGATTCGGTCAGAGGTGAGCTTGAGCCAGGTTTCAAATCGCCTTGAATGCCAAGCTAAGGAGTTTTCACTTGAACTCACAGGCAGTGAGCAAATCACTAAAAGGTGTTTTTGGAACGAGGGGTGGCCTGAGGCAAGGATTTGGGGACTCCTTGTAGTGGAGTTTCATGTGAAATAAAGGGAGAGGCAGGCAGGGTTGCAGGTTGTTGCAACGACACAGGTTTGCGGCAGTACGGCCAAGAGAGGACTGGAAAGACAGGTTGAATGAAAAAGATGAAGCATAAAAGTATGGTCAGGAGAGGACGAGGGAAGCAGCTGGAAAGCAGGAGAGAAAAACTGAGGTTCCAATTTGACTGAGAATGAACCCTCTCTCGGGAGAAGGAGGGACCAGGCAGTCTGGTGCTGGTAGTGCTGAATTTGAGAAGCTGGCCCAAAAATCTGGTCTTGATCGCAACACAGAGAGGGGCCTGAGCTCCTTGGTGCAGCCCCAGCTCCGCTACTCGCTGCTGGGCGACCTTGGACGAGCCCGTGTCTAAATCAGACTTCATAAAGGAGTCGCCTCTAAGGAGGAACTGGGATCCCCTCCTTCCCAGGCTGGCGCTAGGGAGGGTGGAGGATGGAAGGAGCGGATCCTTCCCCCTCCCCCCACCCCCGGCAGCTCGGGGTCTACAGCGTAGCTGAGAGGCGGCCCTTCAAGAAGAGGCAGGAGACGGCCGCTCCCTCGGCCAGCCTCGAACCGCCTGGGGTCCACTGCGACGAGCAGCCGCGGTCCTGGAAGACTCGCGCCCGGTGGCCCCCGGGGACAGCCGTGGCCCTCTCATTGCTTCCCCAGCGCTTGGTCCTCCCTCGTGGGAATTCGGGAGTCAGGAATGCCTTTGGGGAATCCCTTCCCCTCCTTCGGTTCTCAGCACAGCCTCTGAGCACGGAGGCCCGGGCCGCCTGGGTCCAGCCGCCAGCCCAGGAAGCCGCAGGTCAGGAGCGGTAGCCAGAGCCGCAGCTGGACCCAGGCCGGAAGTGCGGCGCCCTCCGCGGGCCTCTCTAGGAGTGGAGGCGCCCGCGTCTCAGTGGGAATAACCCCTTCAGCTCCGGGAGGCCGTCGCCGCGCGAGGTGTTCGCTCGCCTTCTTCCTGAGAAGGGCCGAATGATAGCCGCTAGTCCCTCTGGAGACATTTGGAGGATTGAGTGCCTGTAACAGCGCAGGGCCCAAGGCCTGGGTTTCCATCCCTGATCTGCCTCATGGCTGAGCTCCTTGGACAAGTTATTCAACCTCTCTGAGTCACAGCTTTCTTCCTCGCAAGGGGTTGCTGTAAGGATTCCATGAATTAATGCATGTGCAGCACTCAGAAGAGAGGCTGGACCCGGCGTGGTGGCGCGCGCCTGTGCAGCGCTGGGAGGCCACGGCGGGAGGATAGCGTGAGCCCAGGGGCTTGAGGCTGCAGTGAGTTATGATCCCACCACTGCACTGCAGCCTGGGTGACAGTGAGACACTGTCTGGAGGGAAAAAATAAATAAATAAAAAGCTAGATATCATTTTTTTCATTGTTTATACTCTGCTACAAAAGAACTTTTGGTGGAGGGTCACGTTTGAGACATGAGAATAAGAAACATGATAAAAATCATACTAATAACTGCTATTTACTGAGAGCCTTCTGTGTGCTAGGTTCCTTATACACCTTATCTCTATAACCTCAGAGCAATTCTGTGAAGGGAATGTTAATATTATTCCCATTTTATGGATTAAGAAGTGGATTAGGCCGGGCGTGGTGGCTCACGCCTGTAATCCCAGCACTTTGTGAGGCCGAGGCGGGTGGATCACGAGGTCAGGAGTTCAAGACCAGCCTGGCCAAGATGGTGAAACGCCGTCTCTACTAAAAGTATAAAAGTTAGCCATGTGTGGTGGTGGGCGCTTGTAATCCCAGCTACTCGGGAGGCTGAGGCAGGAGAATCACTTGAACCTGGGGTGTAGAGGTCGTAGTGAGCCGAGATCGCATCACTCCACTCCAGCCTGGGCGACAGAGTGAGACTCTGTCTCAAAAAAAAAAAAGAACCACAGGTTAATGGCCAGGCGCGGTGGCTCATGCCCAGCAATTTGGGAAGCCAAGGCGGGCAGATCACTTGGTCAGGAGTTCGAGACCAGCCTGGCCAACATAGTGAAACCCCGTCTCTACTAAAACTACAAAAAATTAGCCAGGCATGGTGGCACACATCTGTAGTCCCAGCTACTCGAGAAGCTGAGACAGGAGAATCACTTGAACCCGGAAGGCAAGGTTATGGTGAGACGAGATCTCGCCACTGCACTCCAGCCTGGGCAACAGAGCAAGACTCTGTATCAAAAAATAAATAAATAAATAAAGCCAGGCACCATGGCTTATGCCTATAATCCCAGCACTATGGGAGGCTGATGGAGGCGGATCACTTGAGTTCAGGAATTCAAGACCAGCCTGGTCAACATGGTGAAACCCTGTCTCTACTAAAAATAAAAAAAAAATAGCAAATTAGCCGGGCGTGATGGCGGGCGCCTGTAATCCCAGCTAGTTGGTAGGCTGAGGCATGAGAATCACTTGAAATCAAAAGGCAAGGTTTCACTGAGCCGACATTGCACCACTGCACTCCAGCCTGGGTGACAAGAGCGAAACTGTCTCAAAAAAAGAAAAAAGAAAAAAAAAAAAAAGGGTTGGGTGCAGTGGCTCACACCTGTAACTCCAGCACTTTGGGAGGCCAAGGCGGGTGGATCACGAGGTCACAAGTTTAAGACCAGCCTGGCTGAGATGGTGAAACCTCGTCTTTACAAAAAAAAAAATAGAAAAATTAGCCGGGCGTGGTGGCAGGTGCCTGCAATCCCAGCTGCTCAGGAGGCTGAGGCAGGAGAATTGCTTGAACCCAGTGGGCAGAGGTTGCAGTGAGCCGAGATCATGCCACTGCACTCCAGCCTGGGTGAAAGAGTGAGACTCCATCTCCAAAAAAAAAATGCTATTTTAAGCAAAGAGAAATAAATAACAGGTTAATAACTGAGTATATGTCAGAGTCTGATTTGAACTCAAAACCACCTGATTCCAGAGTCCACGATTTTCCCTCTTCTCTGCACTGAATCTCCATTTGGGAAACTTTTTCTGGGAATTCCAAACTAAAACATCAAACTTGAACGTCTAGTTAATTCAAAGCTGTGCTAACTCACCTAATTCCTACAGCAGGATGAAAACTAATCATGAATGGTGCTGCCCCAGAATAGACACCAACTTCATTTAAAGAAGAGCTCACGCCTGTAATCCCAGCACTTTGGGAGGCCAAGGAGGGGGGATTGCTTCGGCCCAGGAGTTCCAGACCAGCCTAGGCAATGCAAGGAGACCCAGTCACTACAAAGGAAAAAAAGCCAGCTGTTGTGGCCTGCACCTGCAGTCCCAACTACTCAGGAAGCTGAGTGGGAGGATCACCTGAGCCCAGGAGGTCGAGGCTGCAGTGAGATATAGTCATGCCATCACACTCCACCCTTGGTGACAGAGTGAAACCCTGTCTTAAAAAAAAAAAGAAGAAAGAAGGAGAAGGAGAAGGAGAAGATCTTGTGACCTTGAAATGAAGCAAGTTTTAGACAAAAACAGAAAGCAGAAAGGCACTGAGTATGTTTTGAGGATAAAATAAAACCATGCTCTTACGTGCAAGAACAGTTACCATCCGGCCTCCCTTTCATACAGCCTGTGGAGACTTGGAAGAACAGACCTTCCCGCACAGCCTTTCTTCCTGCTTCCACTGCTCAAGGGCTCTCTGGGCAGATTCCACTCCAGTGTTTAGTACTAAAGCGTTTAGTACTAAAGTCTCCAGCATTTAGTACTAGAGCTCCAGCGTTTAGTACTAAAGGCTCATAGAGTTTGTGAAGGCCTGGAGGAAATGGCTTGTCTTGTCTTCCTTTCATTCCCTGTGGAGCCTGAACCCTAGAGACTTAGCAACTCGACAGTCATGGAGGAGGGAAGGCCAGAGAGTAGGGGGTACCCTGGGGTGAGGACCTTCTCATGGCCATGCCCTTGGCCATGCTTCTGGCTCTGCCTGGTGTAAGCTTTGAGGGGCAGGGCACTGTCCATCTCATCACCTCCGCATCCTAACCCTGAGAACAGTGTGGGGCTTTTTCAGGAGGACTCTACAGGTTTAGTCAGGACTGGAACCCAGATTTCTTACCTACTGGCTGAGGGCTTCACGTTGCATCAGATTCTCTCTGGTGGCTGGGTGTGGTGGCTCACGCCTGTAATCCCAGCACTTTGGGAGGCTGAGGTGGGCAGATTATCTGAGGTCGGGAGTTCATGACCAGCCTGGCCGACATGGTGAAACCCCATCTCTACTAAAAATACAAAATTAGCAGAGCGTGGTAACAGGCACCTGTAATCCCAGATACTCCAGCCTGGGCAAAAAGAGCGAAACTCTGTCTCAAAAAAAAAAAAAAAAAAAAATTATCTCTGGTGTACATTGGCCAGGGCAGCGAATGTCTCACAGAAGGTACACGAGGGTACCAAGAGGAGTATGGCACGTCCCTGGATTCAAAGACCATGCACACTTTTTTCTTTTTTTAGAAAAAGACAGGGTCTCACTCTGTCCCCCAGGCTGGAGTGCAGTGGGGCGATCATGGCTCCCTGCAGTCTTGACTTTCCAGGTTGAAGCAATCCTCCAACCTCAGCCTCCCAAGTAACTGGGACCACAGGTACCTGCCACCATGTCTGGCTAAGTTTTGTATTTTTTAATAGAGACAGGGTCTCACTATCTTGCCCAGGCTGGTCGTGAACTCCTGGGCCCAAAGCAATCCTCTGCAGGATTATCTGAGGTCAGGAGTTCGTGACCAGGCTGGTGACGAAGTGCAGTGGAGATCGCCCCACTGCACTCCAGCCTGGGCAGTAGAGGGAGACTCCATCAGAAAAAAGAAAAAGAGAGAGAGAGAGAGAGAAAGAAAAGGAATTCACATGGTTAAAAGAAATTCAAACTGTATAAAAAGGTAGATGTATAAAAAAAGCAAGATTCCCTCCTGCTTCTGCCCAGCCCTTCCCTTTCCCTCTCCTGAGTTGAGCTGTTACCAATTTGTCATGTCTTTCCAAGCTAGTCCAGGCATATGCAAGGAGCTCCTTTTAGAAAGCAGAAAATGGATGGCACATGGTAATACTTGCTTTTCCCCTTGCATTTTTCACATCAGCACCTATTTTGGAGAATGTTTCATGTCAGTTTCTACATAGCTGCTTTTATTTTCAAAGCCAAGTATTCCATTATATGGATATGCTATGATTTATTTAATCAACTCTCCTATGGTGGACATAGGTTATTTTCAGTCTTTTGCTATAAAAACATTTCAGTGGAAATTGTAGTATGTAAATACATCTCCATGTGCATGTGTGACCATGCCTGTGGGATCTAGAAGTGGAATTGCTGCATCAAAGGGTATGGGCATTTTGAATTTTGATCAGTGTAGCCAAATCTTTCTTCAAAGAGGAAGTGCACATGTATACTCTAATGTTTGAGAGTGCCTCTTTCTCCACATAGTAAATAATTAAGCTATTTGTACTTGATAACCTCTTAGGTTAAAAATAGTATTTCAGGCTGGGAGCAGTGGCTCACATCTGTAATCCCAGCACTTTGGAAGGCCAAGGCGGGTGGATCACCAGAGGTCAGGAGTTCGAGACCAGCCTGGGTAACATGGTGAAACCCTGTCTCTACTAAAAATACAAAAATTAGGCGGGTGCATGTGCCTGTAGTCCCAGCTACTCAGGAGGCTGAGGCAGAAAGATCGCTTGAGCCCAGAAGGCGGAGGTTGCACAGAGCCGAGATCCCGCCACTACATTCCAACCTGGGCAACAGAGCAAGACTCTGTCTCAAAAAAAAAAAAAAAAAAAAAGTGAGTGGTGAGTCTGTGAGTGCAAAAATTAGCCGGTTGTGGTGGTGTGCGCCTGTAGTCCCAGCTACTCGGGAGGATGAGGTGGGAGGATTGCTTGACCCTTGGGAGGTCGAGGCTGCAGTGAGCTAGGATTGCACCACTGCACTCCATCCTGGGCAACAAAGTAAAGACCTGTCTCAAAAAACTAATAAATAAATAAAGCCACTATTACAAATCATACTTCCCAGCCTTAAACAATCCCAGTAGAGGATCTAGAGAATGCCAAATTTTAAGCACTGGTTAGGCCAGGTGCAGTGACTCATGCCTATAATCCCAGCACTTTGGGAGACTGAGGCAGGTGAAACCCTGTCTCTACTAAAAATACAAAAATTAGGCCAGACACGGTTGCTCATTCCTATAATTCCAGCACTTTGAGAGGCTGAGGTGGGCGGATCACGAGGTCAGGTTTGAGACCAGCCTGGCTAACATGGTGAAACCCTGTCTCTACTAAAAATGCAAAAATTAACCGGGCATGGTGGCATGCACCTGTATTCCGAGCTACTTGGGAGGCTGAGGCAGGAGAATCACTTGAACCCGGGAGGCAGAGGTTGCAGTGAGCCGAGAGATCATGCCACTGCACACCAGCCTGGGCAACACAGCGAGACTCTGTCTCACACACACACACACACACAAATAAAAAAATAAAAAAATAAGCACTGGTGAAGTCTAAGAAAAACCAGGACAACATGTGACTTTTGACCCTATGGGGTTACTCCATAGATACACAGCATCTCCTCCCTGCTCAGCTCCATGGGCCATTCAGAGAGAATGAAACACAGTGGCCCTAGAAACATCCAACCAGTAAGAAGATGGTTTCTGTTTCATACTCTAAGAGAGTAGTATTTGGACGTTTTGCGTTTGTTTGCTGTTTTACTTCTTTTCTCTTTTGTAGAGACAGGGTCTCACCGTGTCACCCAGGCTAGAGTGCAGTGGCACAGTCATAGCTCACTGCAGCCTCCAATTCCTGGGCTCGATCCTCCCACCTCAGCCTCCCCAGGTGCTGAGATTGTAGGCATGAGCCTGCTTTTGTACTCTTAGTGCTATCCACTAGGTCTGGAGCAAGCCTGCCTATAGGGGCAGTCAAGCTGCACTGGTGTTAAGCTGGTCTAGCTTCAGGTCATCTGTCAGGCCCTCTCCTTTTTTTCTCAGAAGTTTAGGGTCTCGTTATGTTGCCCAGGCTGGTGTTGAACTCCTGGCCTCAGGTTCCTCTTGCCTTGGCCCCCACAAAGTGCTGGCGTTACAAGTGTGAGCCACCTCGCCTGGCCAGTAATGGCGGCTTTAAAAGCACGACTGTCAAATCACGGCAGCCATACTCATTATCATACATCATTAGGGCTTTGTTTGTCCATCCATGTCCATGTTAGACTGGGTCCAGAACAAAGGGATGGGGTTGAAGACGTAGCCCTGTGCATCTCAAAATATCGGTTTGCTGAAGACCCACAGGAGAACTTTCCTGGATGTGCCACATGAAGTCTGGACCCAGTATTTTTTTTATGTTTATTTTTATTTTTGAGACAGAGTCTCACTCTGTTGCCCAGGCTGGAGTCAGTGGCACAATCTTGGCTCACTGCAACCTCCGCCTCCCAGGTTCACACAATTCTCCTGCCTCAACCTCCTGAGTAGCTGGGACTACAGGCTCGCGCCACCACACCCAGCTAAATTTTTTTGTATTTTTAGTAGAGACGGGGTTTCACCATATTGGCCAGGCTGGTTTTGAACTCCTGACCTCGTGATCCACCCGCCTTGGCCTCCCAAAGTGCTGGGATTACAGGCTTGAGCCACCATGCCCGGCCTGGACCCAGTATTTATTTGCACAGGTCTCTAGAAAGATCAGCCAATCTGCAAGCCACTTTTAGCTATTATCTGGAACTTTATACCATATGTTTTGTGTACCAACACTAGCTTCCTGTTATAATTCTCCCTTTAATTTCCCTTTGTATTTCAGTTTTTTGTCTTGTTAATGATACTACTTACTCCATTACTATTGCTACTGTCAGTAACAATGGCCAAGATTTAGGGACTGTGAGTCAGTAAGGATCAGATGCCAGGCACCTGTTGTGTAATATGTGGCTCTCTAAATGCTTCATGGCCTTTTTGAAACCAAGCAAGGTATAAACAAAGAAACAAACAAACACAACTGTAAAATTCCCTCCGCTCCTTTATAGGACCCACTTAAAGATGTTCTTTAAATATCTGAAGCCTTATATAACTAGAGAAATGCTGCACAACTTCAACTTCATAGGTCACCTTATAAATATGTGTTTGAAAATAAGCCAGCTGGGCAGGGTGGTTCATGCCTGTAATCCTGGCACTTTGGGAGGCCAAGGCGGGCAAATCACTTGAGGTCAAGAGTTCAAGACCAGCCTGGCCAACATGGTGAAATCCTGTCCCTACTAAAAATACAAAAATTAGCCAGGCATAGCGGCACACACCTGTAATCCCAGCTACTCAGGAGGCTGAGGCAGGAGAATCAGTTGAACCCAGGAAGTGGAGGTTGCAGTGAGCCAAATCATGCCGTTGCACTCCAGCCTGGGGGACAAGAGCGAAACTCAGTGTCAAAAGAAGAAAAAAAAGAAAAAAAGAAATAAACCTACAAAGAAAACAAACAAACTCTTTGCAGTCAGAAGCCATTAGTCTAGTGAGAATACCTTTATAAAACTCAACCCCCGGACAGGTGCAGTGTCTCATCCCTGTAATCTCATCAGTCTGGGAGGCTGAGGTCGGGAGGGAGGATCACCTGACGTTGGGAGTTTGAGACCAGCCTGGCCAACATGGTGAAACCCTGTCTCTACTAACAATACCAAAATTAGCCCGGCATGGTGGTGCATGCCTGTAATCCTAACTACTCAGGAGGCTGTGGCAGGAGAATTGCTTGAACCCGGGAGATGGAGGTTGCAGTGAGCCAAGATTGCACCACTAAACTCCAGCCTGGGCGACTTTGTAGTGTGTTGCAGTGAGTGCGATCTTGGCTTACTGCAACCTGTGTCTCCCAGGTTCAAGAGATTCTCCAGCCTCAGCCTCCTGAGTAGCTGGGATTACAGGCCTGAGCCACCACACCTGGCTAATTTTTGAATTTTAGTAGAGACCAGGTTTCACCATGTTGGCCAGGCTGGTCTCGACCTCCTGACTGCCAGTGATCTGCCTGCCTTGGCCTCCCAAACTGCTGGGATTATAGGTGTAAGCCACTGTGCCCGGCCTACACATTTATTTTGTTTACCCATTTATATATGGTTTTCTATAGCTTAAAAAACTGTGTTTAAGCCCTCCACTGATAGTAAGGACCTGGCTGGGCGTAGTGGCTCACACCTGTAATCCCAGCACTTTGGGAGGTCAAGGCAGGTGTATCACAAGGTCAGGAGTTTGAGACCAGCCTGGCCAATATGGTGAAACCTCGTCTCTACTAAAAAATGCAAAAATTAACCAGGCTTGGCTGAGGCAGAAGTGCTGGAACCTGGGAGGTGGAAGTTTCAGTGAGCCAAGATCGCACCACTGCACTCCAGCCTGGGTGACAGAGTAAGACTCGTCTCAAACTAAAAAAGAAAGAAAAAAAGATAATAAGGACCACGGAGGGTTCTGAAGGGGGAACATACTGGTACCTTTAGGAAGATCCATGGGACACCAGATGGGCAGGGAGAAGTGAAGAAGGCTGGAGTGGGGACAACCCATTTGAAAGTCACTGCAGTGATTCAGGAATGAGCACCTGAGGGCTCCAGTGGCCTGGGGTGGGGGTGAGGGCAGCAGGAGCACCACAGGGATCAGGATCTACTGATTAAGGGGTTGGATCCCTTAGGCCTTGGGGAGCAGAATGATCAGGTGTGGTATAGGGCAATGGAGCTGGTGAATCTGCAGTGATGGCCTAGTGGAAAGATCTGACAGGCAAATGGAGAGAAAGAACAAAGTGAGGAGGCGGTGACTCATGCCTGTAATCCTAGCACTTTGGGAGGCTGAGGGGGGAGGATCACTTGAGGTGAGGAGTTATAGACCAAGAGTTCAAGACTAGGTGTTTGAGATTAGCCTGTGCAACAGAGCAAGACCCTGTCTCTACAAAAAATAAAAAAAGTAAGGGGGTGTGGTAGCCCATGCCTGTAGTCCCAGCTAGTCAGGAGACTGAGACAGGAGGACTGTTTGAGCTCAAGAGGTCAAGGCTGAAGTGAATTGCGATCACGCCACTGCACTCCAGCCTGGGTGACAGAATCAGAACCTGTGTTTTAAAAACAGGGGGGCGAGGCCGGGCACAGTGGCTCACGCGTGTAATCCCAGCAGTTTGGGAGACTAAGGTGGGCGTTCACAAGGTCAAGAGATGGAGACCATCCTGGCGAACATGGTGAAATCCCATCTCTACTAAAAATACAAAAATTAGCTGGGTGTGGTGTTGCGCGCCTGTAGTCCCAGCTACTCAGGAGGCTGAGGCAGGAGAATTGCTTCAACCTGGGAGGTGGATGTTGCAGTAAGCCGAGATTGCGCCACTGCACTCCAGCCTGGCGACAGAGCGAGACTCTGTCTCAAAAAACAAACTACAAAATACAGGGGCATGGTGGTGAGGAGAGGGCTAGGGGCTGGGCGGTGGACATCTAGGGATTTTGGAATTGGCCACACTGAGATTTTTCAGGAAGAGAACATAAGGGAAGGGCTCAGGTCTGAGCCTTGGGAAATGCAGCTGTTAGCAGGCACCAGGAGAACAGGAAGTCTGATGTGTGAAGCATTAGAGAGACGTGGTAGGTTTTTGGGCAGTGAGTGACTGATCATGAAATCCCAAGGTGGGAGGGGCCTGCTAGCTCCTCAGCCTCAGCTCTTGCTCCACATTTAAGGACTGCAGTCCTGAAAAGCAGCCGCCAGCACACCTGTGGCTCACACGAATCCAGGAAGGAGGCCCACCCTGGCCTGACAGCGGCCTTTTCAGCCTCCCCTGCCTGTGATGAGACCTTCTCCAGGTGAGGGGGTGCCTCAGGTGTGGAACAGCATGGGTCCCTCCAGCATCACCACCCTGCCCTCTAGAGTATACCTGGCCAGACAGCAGAGGTTGGAGCTTATGATGGTGAGTCCTCACAGGTTAAACACTCCCTGTGTCATCTCAGGACATGGCTTTGAGAATCCTCCATCTCCTACCTACCCGGCCAAGGGTTGTGAGCTCAGACAAGGAAGTGTGAGGCCAACCCGGCTCCGCTGGTCACCTCCTTTGGGAGAGGGAACACATTCTTCCCAAGTGCTCAGACACACGTTATCTCATTTACCCCTCTGCCCCTTGGGTACCAAGGCTCATCTTCTTCCCAATAAAGAGGAAGCTGAATCTCCAAGAGTTGCCCAACACCACACCAGCCAGTGAGGATGGTGCAGGGTTTGTGTTGGGATTCAATGAGGCTGGTGGGAAAAATATTAAAGAGAGATAGACACAAATCTTGGAAGGCCAAGAAGTTTGCATTAGCTTCAGTAATAGATATGGTTGAAGGCAAGCTGATCTTTACCTTTAAACAAATTAAAGTAATAATAAAGGAAGGCAGAGTAGTTTACCTAGCTAGCTTGTTTACTCATACTATCTTAAAACTAACCTTTGATGTACCAGGTGCTTAAGTGCTTTTTACTCAGGAAGTCCACAATGTCAATTACTCTCTAATGATGTTGACTCAAGCTTTTGTTAATTAATCTTACTGAATAAATGTGAGTTTGACTAGCTGATCAGGGCCACAGTCGCAACTGTTTACAGGACAGCAGGCAGCCTGTAAGCAGCTTGGACCCTTAGCTGGACTGGGAGAGCAGAGTATCTGTGTGCCATTATACTTTATTTATCCATTGCCAGGTCAGGGGTCTGCAAGGGACAGACTGCCCACAGCCAGTGTCCCCTCGAGAGGAGCGCTGCTGCCGGTTTGGACCTGGGTCTACCTCCAGGACCTCACTTTTCTGTTTTTTGTTTTGAGATGCAGTTTTGCTCTGTTGCTCAGGCTGGAATGCAGTGGCGCGATCTTGGCTCACTGCAACATCTGCCTCCCGGGTTCAAGTGATTCTCCTGCCTCAGCCTCCGAAGTAGCTGGGAATACAGGCACCCACCATCATGCCCAGCTAATTTTTGAATTTTTATAGAGACGGGATTTCACCATGTTGGCCAGGCTGGTCTCAAACTCCTGACCTCAAATGATCTGCCTGCCTTGGCCTCCCAAAGTGCTGGGGTTACAGGTGTGAGCCACCAAACCTGGCCAGGAACTGTTACTGCAGCCCCTTGGGGCACAAGGCCGATAACTAAGAAGAGTATTGGGCCGGGTGTGATGGCTCGCGCCTGTAATCCCAGCACTTTGGGAGGCCGAGGCAGGCGGATCATGAGGTCAGGAGTTCGGGACCAGTCTGGCCAATATGGTGAAACCCCGTCTCTATTAAAAATACAAAAATTAGCTGGGTGTGGTGGTGTGTGTCTGAAGTCCCAGCTAGTCGGGAGGCTGAGGCAGAAGAATCCCTTGAACTCAGGAGGTGGAGGTTGCAGTGAGCCGAGACTGCGCCACTGCACTCCAGCCTGGGTGACAGAGCAAGACTCTTCTCAAACACACACACAAAGAGAAGACCATTGGGTGAGTTGTTCCTGACAGGTGTGGGGGTGGGATCCTCTACATCCCTGCAAGAGCTCCCCTGCCAGGCAGGTTGACGCCATGGCTGCAATGCCAGCTGACTGAGGGCAAGAGGACATGGCAGCCTTTATGTCCCTAGGAGCAGGACACCCAGACTCTTCCTGGAGGATGTATTGGCCCAATGGGGGTGCCCTGCCCTTCCCAGCTCCTCTCTCCAACTCTGAGGGAGAGGACAGAGGAACTGAGAGGCTCACCCTTGGGTCCCAGACACGCTTGGGCCCATCTGAGCAGGAGAGGCGTGTTTAGGATCCACGGTGGCTCTGAAGTCACCATGCGTGGTTTTAATCCACTCCTGCCACTGGTGACCTGTGTGCAAATGACTTACTCTTTCTGTCCAGGGATGATGATAATATTGGTGCCATGAGTTGTGGAGGTTTAAGGGGTTGTTACATGCAAACACTTGCAACAGTGCCTAGTGCGTAAGTGCTCAATAAATGTAACTATGTCAGCAAGCACCACCCTTATGTGTTACTCTGGAGCTGGGCGTGGTGGCTCATGCCCACTATCTCAGCACTTTGGGGGGCAAAGGCGGGAGGTCTGCTTGAATCCAGGAGTTTGAGACCAGGCTGGGCAATATAGTGAGATCCTATTTCTACAAAATATTAAAAAATCATTCAGGAAGAATTAGGAACAAAATATTTTAAAATTAAGTTAGCCAGGCATGGTGGCATGCAACTGTAGCTTCAGCTACTTCAGAGGCTAAGGTGGGAGGATTGCTTGAGCCTAGAAATTCAAGGCTGCAGTGAGCTATGATCGTGCCACTGCACTCCAGGCTTGGTGACAGCAAGACATTGTCTCTAAAAATAAAAGATTACTCTGAACCTTGGAGACACAGACTAAGGAGTCCAGAATCTATACCTACAGTTAAACAGGGGTTGGAACATCAGCAGTGAAGGACCATTCATATCATGAAGCCACCTTGGCCTCAGGGTTGGGGACACAGAGGAGTGACAGGGATGGTGACTGGCTGGCAGGTCAGTGCCCTGTAAAGACACAAGCTGCCCAGCAACAGCCAGTTACTGACATGTGAAAATGTGGATCATGTTGCCACATCTTTGGATTTTCCAAAGAAGCAGGAAATTCAGGCTGGGCGCGGTGGCTCAGGCCTGTAATCCCAGCACTTCGGGAGGCTGAGGTGAACGGATTACCAGGTCAGGAGATCAAGACCATCCTGGCTAATACGGTGAAACCCTGTCTCTACTAAAAATACAAAAAAATTAGCCAGGTGTGGTGACAGGCACCTGTAGTCCAAGGTACTCAGGAGACTGAGGCAGGAGAATGGTGTGAACCCGGGAGGCGGAGCTTGCAGTGAGCCGAGATCGCACCACTGCCCTCCAGCCTGGGCGACAGTGGGAAACTCTGTCTCAAAAAATACATAAATAATAAATAAGCAAGAAATTCAATTTTTAGGTTTTTTGTTTTCTTTTTGAGATAGAGTCTTACTGTGTCACCCAGGGTGGAGTGCATGGCGTGATCTCAGCTGATTGCAACCTCCACCACCTGGGTTCAAGCAATTCTTGTGCCTCAGCCTCTTGAGTAGCTGGGACTACAAGTTCATGCCACTACACTCAGCTTTTTTTTTTTTTTTTTTTTGAGACAGAGTCTCACTCTGTCACCCAGGCTGGAGTGCAGTGGTGTGATCTCGGTTCACTGCAACCTCCGCCTCCCGGGTTCAAGCAATTCTCCTGCCTCAGCCTCCTGAGTAGCTGGGATTACAGGTGTGCACCACTACACCCAACTAATTTTTGTATTTTTAGTAGAGACGGGGTTTCACCATGCTGGTCAGACTGGTCTCAAACTCCTGACCTCGTGATCCGCCCGCCTCAGCATCCCAAAGTGCTGAGATTACAGGCGTGAGACACTGTGCCCGGCCAACCTCAGCTAATTTTTGTATTTTTAGTAGAGACAGGGTTTCACCATGTTGGCCAGGCTGGTCTTGAACTCCTGACTTCAGGTAATCCTCCTGCCTCAGCCTCCCAAAGTGCTGGGATTACAGGCATAAGCCACCACACCTGGCAATTTTTATTTATTTATTTATTTATTTCAAGACGGAGTCTCACTCTGTTGCCCAGGCTGGAGTGCAGTGGCGAGATGTTGGCTCACTGCAAGCTCCACCTCCCGGGTTCACGCCATTCTCCTGCCTCAGCCTCCCGAGTAGCTGGGACTGGCACTACAGGCGTCCTCCACCAAGCCTGGCTAATTTTTTGTATTTTTAGTAGAGACGGAATTTCACTGTGTTAGCCAGGATGGTCTTGATCTCCTGACCTCGTGATCCACCTGCCTCGGCCTCCCAAAGTGCTGGGATTACAGGCATGAGTCACCACGCCTGGCCTAATGTTTTTTGTTTAATTATTATTACTATTAATTTTTTTTTTTTTTTTTGAGTCAGTGTCTTGCTCCGTTGCCCAGGCTGAAGTGCAGTGGCACAATCTCGGCTCACAGCAAGCTCCGCCTCCTGGGTTCACGCCATTCTCCTGCCTCAGCCTCCCGAGTAGCTGGGACTACAGGTGCCCACCACCACGCACAGCTAATTTTGTTTTTGTTTTTTAAGTGGAGACGGGGTTTCACCATGTTAGCCAGGATGGTCTCGATCTCCTGACCTCATGATCCACCTGCCTCGGCCTCCCAAAGTGATGGGATTACAGGCATGAGCCACTACGCCCAGCCAATTATCATTATTATTATTATTTTTTGAGATGGAGTCTCACTCTGTTGCCGAGGCTGGAGTGTAGTGGTGCGATCTCGACTCACTGCAAACTCTGCCTCCTGGATTTTAAGCGATTCTCCTGCCTCAGCCTCCTGAGTAACTAGGATTGCAGGTGCACGTCACCATGCCCGGCTAATTTTTTGTATTTTTAGTAGAGAAGGAGTTTCACCACGTTGGCCAGGCTGGTCTCAAACTCCTGCCCTCAAGTGATCTGCCCACTCAGCCTCCCAAAGTGCTGGGATTACAGGCATGAGCCACCACTCCCAGCCATCTTTTTTTTTCTTTTGAGACGAGAGTCTTCCTCTGTCACCCAGGCTGGAGTGCAGTGGCATGATCTTGGCTCACTGCAGCCTCCACCTCCCAGATTCAAGAGATGCACCTGCTTTAGCCTCCCAAGTGGCTGGGACTACAGGTATGTGCCACCACCCCTGGCTAATTTTTTGTATTTTTCATAGAGATGGGGTTTCACTGTGTTAGCCAGGATGGTCTTGATCTCCTGGCCTCATGATCTGCCTGCCTTGGCCTCCCAAAGTGCTGGGATTAC
>NC_045450.1:28372622-28398146 GCF_002776525.5 Piliocolobus tephrosceles | reverse complement strand
CCTGGGCGACAGAGCGAGACTCGGTCTCAAAAAAAAAAAAAAAAAAGTTTGGTTTCTGGCCGGGCGCAGTGGCTCACGCCTGTAATCCCAGCAGTTTGGGAGGCCGAGTAAGGCGGATTACAATGTCAGGAGTTCAAGATCAGCCTGGCCAACATGGTGAAACCCGTCTCTAAAAATACAAAAATTAGCTGGGTGCAGTGGTGCACGCCTGTAGTCCCAGCTACTCAGGAGGCTGAGGCAGGAGAATCGCTTGAATCCGGGAAGCGGAGGTTGCAGTGAGCTGAGATCCTGCCACTAAACTCCAGCCTCTGGAGACTCTGTCTCAAAAAAGAAAAAGTTTGGTTCCTGCCACATCAGTGGTTGCTGCCCCACTGACATTCTGGAATCTTCACCCCGTTCCCTCGGACTTGACCTTGAGAAAGTGGTTTGATGCCGACTTTTATTAGGTATGAAGACCCATGAGGAGAGTTTTGTCCCTCTGATAAGGAAACCGAATGGCCCTTAGAGCATGTATCTAGGGAGACGATGCGGAGTTATTTGGCATTTATAAAGAGCCCAGGCGAAGGCGACTCCTGGAAGGGAACTGCGCTTACAGAGGCCTGGCTGACCTCCATCCGTGACCCGTGCGGCGCTCCTGAGACTGGCGCTGTACAGGGGCGCAGGTGGTCGCGTCTCTATGATGCAATATCCTGCGTTTTTCCCACCCTGGCACCGCTGCTCCGGGCCATCCACACTTCCTCAGCGGCCAGATGTCCTCCCCCGCCGCGGGCCGCGCTTCCACCAGCGTGTCCGCCGCCGCCGCCGGCCCTGCCCGGAGGTCACCGTGGCCCGCGTCTCCGTCTCCAGTCCGTCCTGGTCCAGCAGCGGCGGCCCCGCCCAAGCCCCGGGCGCCAATGGAGCCCGAAGGCGGACAGAACCGCTAGTCCTCGCGAAGGCGCCACCGCTGAGAGGCACGCAGCCCCTGCCGTGGCCATGGCCCTGTCGCCAGCGCCGGAACCAACACCGCTTCGCACGAGCTCTGGCGCCCAGCCCCAGTCCCGCCTCGGTGAAGGATCCGCCCGGTGGGCCCTCAACGCGCTGAGCCCAGGGGCGCCGCTCTGTACGCGGCACACCACTCCCGAAGCCGATTGCAAAGAAGGGAGTCACCCCGCTGAGGTGTCCCGATCTGTGCGAGTGGTGTCGGGGTGAGGCCGCTGAGAAGTGGCCCGCAGAATCCAGTTCAGGCCGGCCTTTGGCCAGCGCAACCGGGAAACCAGCTCTCCCTCCAAGAACCTCCTCCTCATGTGCGAACCAGGAACTACACTTCCCAGCATGCAGCCGGAGGCGTCCCGGCATCCCCAGGCCGATGACAGCCGGGGGCATCGTCAGCCCGGGGTCCGTGAGAGCAGGACAGGCGGCTCCGCGGCCATCACCACGCTCTCCCCTTCGGGGCCCAGTCCGGGACCCCTGCCTGCCATTAAGTCTGAGCACAGCCTCGCTGCTGAGATGGGCAGAAGCGGGGTCTCATATTGGCACAGGCCCCCTCCCAGGCTCACACCAAACCGGCAAAGTGCTGCTCAGCTGTTGCAGCTAAAATTGGGGGACTACATTTGGGGTGCAAGGCCTGGCTACTCTGGCTGCAGGCCGAGGGTTGAACGTTTATTCATCACAATTAGCCTATACAAGCATCTCTAGAGCAGAGGCTGTGGGTCCAAACGGACCCCTGCAGCTTCAACCCTCTGGCCTCTCCAGGCCCTGCCCTCACAGCCCATGGAGCATGCCTGGGCAGGCAGACAGGACACAGGCTCAGTCACAGGGTGTGGGGGGAAGCTCTTCTAGCTGGAATGATTGGAAGTTGGTCCAGCAGCTGGGGCTGGTCTGTCCCTTCCCCTCCTGCGAAGTTCCACCTCCACTGTAGTTAAGGCCACCAGGATGAAAGCAGGGTTAGGTCCAGGGACCCAGTAGAGCCTTGGGATGCATGAGGTGGGAGTAAATGGACTTGGGAGAGAAGTGGAGATTGGGAAGGGGCCTGATTAGAATAGAAACTGATGATGTTGGTTCAGCACCTGCAAGATGAGGAAGGTGACTGCAGCAACCTTAGAGCTTCCCAAAGGAAGCGAGTGATGTCCCTGTCTGCCAAGAGGGTACCTCCTTCAGTCCTTGGCACAAGAGCCAGACCAAGGTGTCCAGGGAACTCCACAGGACAGAAGCCCTGCTGAGGTGAGGGGGATGGTGGGTGAAGGAAAGTCTTCTTGGGGCTTGCAGCCCAGTCTCAAACAAGGAACAAGGACATGGCCCACAGATCCTCATTTGTGAGCCAGTAGGCAGGGAGTGAGCCTTCTCTAGGGTAGGAGATCACAGCCTGGGGAATTTTCCTTAGGGCTAGGATGCATCCATGGAGACAGACAGGTTAGGGCCAGTTTCTGGGAAGCTCAGTCGAGTGCTCTGGGCTCCTCAGGCCTCTCAGGCAGACCTTTTCTGTAGGGCAGTGCCCCCTAGGCTGCAGCTCTGATCTTTAGGAAAGATGGAACGAAGCTTGGCTGATTCCATGCCCACTAGCACGCACCAGGGTCCCCAAACCAACTAGGTGGGCAGGGGCTGGGCCCATGGGGTCCGGAATGGAGGGTGGGGCCACTAGACCTGGGGTAGGGAGGGGCTAGGGGCACAGCCCCCAGGGTCCATGGTGTTCCAAAGTCCCGAGTTTCAGGTTCAGCTGATGTAGATACGATGGAAGTCGTGGGCACCAAAGGCCGCGTTGCACTTGGGGCACTTCCTCTGGCGGGCCTCATAGCGGCCCCGCACGCACTCGAAGCAGAAAACGTGGAAGCACTTGGTAAGGACTGCATCCTTCTTGCGGGTATTACAGCAGGGGCAGGTCAACCGCGCCTGGGCCAGGCAAAGGCATCAGCTTGGGAACAACTCTGACAGTGCCCACACCCCAAGCTGACAGCAGGAGTCCAGGCCAAGCCCACCACACAGGAGACTGCACCTCATCCTCCCATAACCCTGGAGGTAGGGATGAGCACTCTATGAATGAGCAAACTGAGGTGCAGAGGCCAAGGTCTCAACACTAGAAATCAGCAGAGTCTGGATTCATCACTGGGCAGTGATGCCCATCATGTGTCCCCTCAAAAGGACAAGGACCCACAGGCCCAGCCTGGACTCTGCCTTGGGGCTTCATCTCTTGCCCCACTGGCCTTCTCTGGTGAAATCCCAATCTTGTCTACCTCTTCACCTGCACTTGCTAAGTCACAGCTGGAATGGCAATGCAACTAGAAATCTGTTCTCTCTACCCTCAACTGGGACAAGCCTCGGCACTGGCCAGAGACCCTGCTGTGGGTCCCTTCTCAGCCTGAGACCTCTCTTCTGCTACCAGGAGGGTCTCACCTCCAACTCCAGACATGGATTGACTCAACTCAGCATATCCCAACAGTCCTCCTCTGGCCTGTTAAAATCCCAGCCCAGCCTGCTGCCTCAGCAGCCTCCCAGCCATCACTCCTGTCTCCCAGGACCCTACGCTCCAGCACTGAACAAGCTCCCAAGCCTGCCTTTACTCCATGGCTGCCTCCAGCTGCCTCTGCCCTTCAAGGTTCAACTGCTTCTAAGGGGTGACCAAGTCATACGTGGCTTCCACCTCTGCCTCTACTGACATTCCCCAAGCCCATTCTCCAGCCCAGCCCTTCTGCCTTGAGCACCTTCCCAGCCTCCCAAGGGGTCCCACATGCGCCTTCTCAGCATCCTCTGACACCATCCCATAGACCCTGCTCCCCTGCAGGTCTCCTAAGCCCCTAAATGGTACTGGCCATTCACCTAGTTTCTCAAACCAGGAACCCAGGAGTCCTCCAAGTGTTCCCTTCCCCTCACTCCATGCATTCAATCCACCCCCGAGTCCAGGCAATTCTGCCTCCAAAATGTCTCCTGAATCTATCTATTGTGGTTTCTGCCTCAGTGACTGCAACACCATAACAATTTCCCTGCCTCCAGTCTACCTCTTCCAGCTCAAATCCAACAATGAATCCAACTACATCACTCTCCTGTTTAAAACCCTTTGAGGTCTCAACCTGCTGTACCACACCCTTCAGAAGGTGACACCACCCAACCTCTCCACATTGGCTCCTCCGATTACAACCTCCGGTGCCGTGCCTCAGCAACCCCTTGCTCAGGCCTCCACATCCGCTGTTCCCTTTGCCTACAGCCCCTCACCCTCATTCCTCACAGCCACTTCTGGCCTATTCTTCAGGTCTACTGTGGTGACACTCCAGAAAGCCTGCTGACCCCAGGGCCAGGGGAAGGGCCTCCCTTGAGTGCCCTCAGCCCCTCTGGCCTCTGCCATCACATTACACATCTAGGATGAGAGAATTACTTGGCTGCCTCCTCCCCTGTCAGTTTCAAGAGGTCAGAGACCAGGGCCAGTTCCTAGCCTCCCAACCCATACCCAGCCAAGCACTGTGCCTGGCTCACGGTGCATGTACAGCCAACACTCGGTCAGCATTTGACTCTGCAACCACTGTGCTGCCCCCTTTCTGCTGCCCTACATTACTTCCAGGGTCCCCAGACACTCTACTACAGTCTCAGCAATCCTGTATCTACAATTCCCAGGTGGACAGGGTACAACTTGGCCCACAGCCCCACCTTATACTCCTTGATCTCCTCCTGGAGGATTTCGTCAGCATCCGCGTAGACCTCCACCTTCCTCTGCTTTTCCAGCTTGCGCCGCAGCCGTGAGATGTCCTCCTGGGGCAGAAGAGGCCTGGCTAAGGGCAAGGGTCCTCACCCTTGAGCCATCTGCCCCCATGATAGGTCCATGACTGTGGACCACCCTAGCCTGGCCCCTCACCCCTGCACGCACCTGAGCCCTCTTGAGGTTGAAACTCTCTTTCTCACGAGCAGCCCGGCTCTCTGCCAGGCAGGGCTGGATCTCCCGCAGCCGAGTCTGCACGTGCTCCAGCTGCACCTTCAGGTCCTCGGCCAGCTGGGCGGCTTCTACAGCCTGAGTGGGGTGGAACAGGAAGGAGGCACTGGTATGAGCCTGGTGACTCAGGCATGTGGAGCCATGGCCCACCAATGCTTGTGTCCAGTGCCCCAGTGACACCTGCCCTGGAGCTGCTCCTGCCTCCTGATCCCTGAGCCCTTCTCTCCTGTTCTCCCTCTCAAGTTCCTCCCCTGTGTGATGCTGTCTGGTTTTTGAGGCTTCACAAGGCTCTCCTCTCTGCTCCCCTCAACTTCCCCAACACACGCACAGCTCCCCTGGGCCTCAGCTCAAGAGTCACCTCCTGAGAGGCTCCCCTTTTTTGACAGCACCTCAGATTCCTGCACAAGGCATACTGTGACCTGCACTATTTTATTTGGGGGATTACTGGCCTGCTCTGCCTGCCAAGACCTGAAGTTACAGATTTGACTGGAAGGCAGGGACCTTCTAGTTCCCACTGTCTCCACAGCAATCAGCACAAGGCCTAGTACATAGCAGGAGTGTAAAATACACTGCTTAAATGCGCCAGGCACGGAGGCTCACGCTTGTAATCCCAACACTTTGGGAGGCCGAGGCGGGCAAATCGTGGGGTCAGGAGTTTGAGACCAGCCTGGCCAACACACTGAAACCCTGTCTCTACTAAAAATACAAAAATTAGCTGGGTGTGGTAGTAGGTGCCTGTAGTCCCAGCTACTCGGGACACTAAGGCAGAAGAATTGCTTGAACCTGGGAGGCAGAGGTTGCAGTGAGCTGAGACCGAGCCACTGTACTCCAGCCTGTGCAACAGAGCTAGACTCCATCTAAAAACACAAGCCAAAAAAAAAAAAAAAACCGGCTGGGCGCAGTGTCTCAAGCCTGTAATCCCAGCACTTTGGGAGGCCGAGACGGGTGGATCACGAGGTCAGGAGATCGAGACCATCCTGGCTAACACGACGAAACCCCGTCTCTACTAAAAAATACAAAAAACTAGCCGGGCGAGGTGGCAGGCGCCTGTAGTCCCAGCTACTCCGGAGGCTGAGGCAGGAGAATGGTGTGAACCTGAGAGGAGGAGCTTGCAGTGAGCTGAGATCTGGCCACTGCACTCCAGCCTGGGCGACAGAGCAAGACTCCGTCTCAAAAAAAAACCACCACAAACATACTGCTTAAATGAATGAACTAACTGGAGAAGAAAACAGCTTCAGAGGAAATGGAAATCAATGTTAATCTTAAGCCTTTAGCCAAAGCTAGACATTTCTTATATTTAATACAACTATGTGACAGGGAACATCATCCCCAGCTTACAGTTCACCAGTGAGTGGTTAGAAGGTAGAGCCTGGAGTCAAGGAGGCTTGGATCCACATACCAGGGCCACTCCCTCTTGAGCATATCAGTCCACCTCCCTGAGCCTCAGTTTCCTTATTTATAAAGTGAGGTTAAAAACAAAATTCGGCCAGGCATGGGGGCTCACGCTGTAACCCCAGCACTTTGGGAGAACAAGGTGGGTGGATCACAAGGTCAGGAGTTTGAGACCAGCCTGGTCAACATGGTGAAACCCCGTCTCTACTAAAAAAAATACAAAAATTAGCCAGGCATGGTGGTGCGCACCTGTAATCTCAGCCACTTGGGAGGCTGAGGTGGGAGAACTGCTTGAACCTGGGAGGTGGAGGTTGCAGTGAGCCGAGATCGCAACACTGCACTCCAGCCTGGGCGACGGAACAAGATTCCATTTCAAAAAAAAAAAAAAATTCCACCTTTTATTTTTTTTCCTAGGGACAGAGTCTCATCCTTGTCACCCAGACTGCAGTGCAGTGGTGTGATCATAGCTCACTGCAGCCTCAACCTCCTGGGTACAAGTGATCCTCTCACCTGTCAGCCTGTCACTTGAGAAGCTGGGACTACAGGCACATACCACCACACCCAGCTAATTTAAAATTTTTTTTGTAGAGATGGGGGTCTCACTATGTTGCCCAGGCTGGTCTCCAACTCCTGGCTTCAATCAAACCTCCCGCCTCTGTTTCCCAAAGTGTTGGGATTACAGGCGTGAGCCACCACACCCATAAACACCATCTTGATAGGATTAATGAGACTGAAATGTGACCAAACGTGTCAAGCACTCAGCATGTGGCCTGCCGTATGTAAATGTTCAGTATGTGTGAGCTGTTCTGTGACAGCCTGGCTTCATCTCAGGCTATCGCGTCAGGTGCTCTGAGCAGAACCGGAAGGTGAGGAGGTGAGCCAGCAGCCCAAGTTGTGTGTCCCCCTGGCCCAGCCTCACCTTCCGCTTGTTGAGCTCCAGGGCTTGGCTGCGCAGCGTCAGCTCCTTCTCCACACCCCCAAGGCTGCCCTGCAAAGCCCGCTCCTTCTCCTCCAGTTTCTGCACAGTCAGCAGCTGGGCATCCACCTAAGGACCAGAGGAGGACTCAGGGGCATGACCCCCACCTCTCCAGCTCCACCCTACAAGCTGGGGGCAGCCATACCTGGGACTTGAGGCCAAGGACCTGCTCGCCCAACTCATCCTTCTCCTCCCGTAGCAGCTTATGAATCTGATTAGCCTTGATCCGCTCTGACATCAGCTTAAAGTTGGCATCGTCCTTTTCCCGCAACTGCTGTAGCAGCCGCCCATTCTGTTCCTGCATGTCCTCAAAAGCCTGACCTGTCACATCCATCTCTGAGAGCAGAGCCTCCTCCTCCTGCAGCAAGCGGGAGGAGACAAGATGGAACATGGGAAATGGACAGGATGGCTGTGTGGGAACCATGGGAAAACGCAGCAAAGCAAAGAACTACAGAGGGGACCCAGATCATCAAGGTGCTGCAGGCACTACAGGCACCCAACAGGGTTTGAAGGGATCTCTCTGCAATCAGAGGTGAGGGCACCACAGGGGCCGCACCTGCTTGGTGGCACCCAGCTTGCGCTGCAAGTGTTCTATCTGCTCCTCTGCCTGCCGAATGCGCCGCAGGGCATCCTCATCCGCAATCTTCTTGCTCTCCCTTCGATCCCTCTCCTCCAATTCCCGGATGCGGCTCCGCAGCTCATCAACCTACAGCACAGGGAAAAAGGAACTCTCTTGATGCTTCCTGCTGACCTAGGACTCTGTTCTGCCTTTCTGCATGTCCCACAAGCCCCAGCTGCCCTCACCTCGGCCTTGGCCTTGCGTTCTGCTGCCATGAGCTGCACCTTATCCCGCTGCTCCTTGGGCGCTGATTTATACATATCCAGCAGCAGTTTCATCTCCTTCTGGCTCTCTTGGGCCTTCCTGGCAAGGAGGTACAGGAGGAAGTCTTGGTGAGTGGGACTGGAGGCCACCTGGCAGGGTCAGGAAGGAGACATGAACACAGCCTCACTTGAGCTCTGCTCGGAGACCCTTGAGGAGTTCTGATTCCTTCCGCTTGGCTTCTTCCACCTTGGCCTTCTCCCGATCGGCCCTCGAGAGAGCAGAGGCTACAGGTGGAGGACCCAAGCCAGGACCTTCTCGTTCCCGAAGCTCCCGCTTGGGCCTGGCCTCGGGTTCTCGGCCCCGGGAGGAAGGGCCCTGGGCCCCAGGGGTTAAGCCCTGGACATCCTCTTCAGAGGGGACCAGCTCCTCCTTCTTCACTGAAGTGGTAGTAGTGGTGGTGCCAGGCACTGGAGCCATTTCCTTTCTGTTGTCGGGGGTACTGACAGGGCCTGGCCCACCCTCCTCTTTCCCTGGGGCTGGGGCACTGAGGCCAGAGTCCTCTGGGTGGCCCAGGTTGGGGGTGGAGTGGGTGGAGCCACTGGCCTGGGCCCGGAGCTGCAAAGGCAGAGAGGAAGAGGGATGAAGTCAGATGTTGTTCACTGGAGTCTAGCCAAAGCTTTTCCCAGGCAGGCCCCTTCTCACCTTGCCAATCTCAGCTTGTACTTCTCGAAGCTTCCGCTTGTATCGCTGGGCATCCCCTTTTAGCTGGTGGTTGTGGTTTTGAAGACTACTAATCAGGTGGCGCATCTCACGGTTGATGGGCCCTGGAGGAGCATCAGGAATTAAGGGTGTCAGAACCAGTTCCTGGGTTAGGGCTCCAACCCCTCAGTGGGGGAAGAGGCTATGCTATCACTCCCACTGTGCAGGAGGGGAGCACTGCGGCCTCAACTGAGCATGAACTCATCAAAGTAAATAATGCTGACTTCAAGGAAACTCACCCAAAAGTAACTTGACACTGCCTATTCATATGACTTTTGCTAATGCAGAATATGTTTGTTTTTTTTTTTTTTGAGACGGAGTCTCGCTCTGCCGCCGGGGCTGGAGTACAGTGGCCGGATCTCAGCTCACTGCAAGCTCCGCCTCCCGGGTTCCCGCCATTCTCCTGCCTCAGCCTCCTGAGTAGCTGGGACTACAGGCGCCCGCCACCTCGCCCGGCTAGATTTTTGTATTTTTTGGTAGAGACGGGGTTTCACCATGTTAGCCAGGATGGTCTCGATCTCCTGTCCTCGTGATCCGCCCGTCTCGGCCTCCCAAAGTGCTGGGATTACAGGCTTGAGCCACCGCGCCCAGCTGTTTTTTGTTTTTTTAAAATAGAAACACTGTCTCACTTTGTTGCCCAGGGTGGTCTCAAATTCCTGGCCTCAAGTGATCCTCCCACCTTGGCCTCCCAAAGTGCTGGGATTACAGACATGAATCACCATGCCTGGCCTATGTTTTTTCTTTTTCTTTTTTTTTTTTTAATACATCCAATTCCCTTTAATAGAGAAGGTAACTGTAACATTCACAAAAGTTAGTCAACTTTTTCTAGATTCTTAAACATCACCTTCCCAGTTGCATTTCCCTGGCCACCTATCCAAAATTGCAACACCGTTTCTCCTGATACTTCCTATCATCCTTTTCTGCTTTACTTTCCTTAGGGTATTTGTCAGGAGCTAACACATTTTCTACTTTTCTTCTACTAGTTCGTCTTTCTCTAATCTGTCTTCTATCAGAATGTTGCTCTACATGGCAGGAATTCTGTTTTGTTCACTGGCATAACCCCAAACCCCAGAACACAGCCTGGCTCATAGGTGGCATCTGATAAATCTTTATAACACAAGTATCTGAGAGAGAGAGATATCATCAGACCAGAAGACTGTGGACAGGGCTGACAGCTCAAACTCTGCATGTGCCTGCTCCATCAGCCATCCCAGCTGGCGTGACCCTCACTGTGCCTGGGAGCCAAGCAGTGCAGGCCCTGTTTTGCATAGGAAGCCGAGGCTCTGTGAAAAAAAAGGCCTTAGCCTCTTGCATCTGGATAAGCAGCGGCCCCACACCAGGGCCCAGCACTCCCAGATAAGGCCCCACCTCCGCCTTATCCTCACCACATACCCGCCTGCTCGTTGGCCGCCAGATTCTGCTCAAACTCGATGCGCAGCATCTCGTACTCCTTGCGTACCTGGGCCAGCGTGTCCTCCAGCTGAATGACCTCTGTGCGCAGCTTCTTCTGCAGCCCCAGCTCGTCGCTCTGTGGATTGACGTGTTAAGGACCCACACAGTCCCCTGGTCCCACCTTAGGATTCAGTATCTTAGGAAGAATCTATTCCTCAGGGACCCCTTGCTGGCACACAGGGCCTCTGAAGCCACCAACACCTCAACACTAAGGGTCTGGCCCTTAGCCCAGTCCCCACGCCTGTTCCAGAGCCATACCTCCATGTGCTCTATGTGTCGCAGGTGGGAGTTTTTGGTGGCCAGCAGCAGGCCCCGAGCCTCGTCCAGCTGGGTCTTCACTTGCAGAGACTCGTTGTAGAGCAGTGAGAACTGGGCCTGCAGCATGCGGTACTCCCCTGTCTCCCGCACTACCTCCTCGGGAAGGCTCCGCAACGCCACCTGGGGCAGGGATGCCCAAATGGGATCAGCAAGAGGATTCAGGACTCAGTCCCTCCCTTACAGGCACAGGCCTTCTCAGCCCCTACAGCAGCCCACCTTGAGGCGCTCATTGGTCCGCACAGCCCCCTGAAGTTCGGCCTGCAGTTTCTCCAGCTCTGCCATGCGGCTGTTGGCCAATTCCTGGTTTTCCTCCAACTCTGCATTCAGCATCTCAAACTAAGGAGTGGGAGGCGGGGCCATGGGAGACAGGGCCAGGTGTGGCAGCAGGCTTCCCTTACATCCCCAGCAAACACTCCAGCCCAAGCACTCCGTGCAGGGCGATGACTGATTCTGACGCCCCAAACCAAGTACTTTCCTAAGGGCTCCCAGACAAATGGGAGAAAATTCAATACTGCAAGGTTGGTGTTGGGAACTAAGGCTCTTAACTGATGGGGAATCATGGAAGCATTCCAGGAAGGCCTAAAGTGCCAGTAAAGGGAAAAAGGGCACAGTGACCACCAGATGCCAACTGACTCCAACTCACTCCTCTCTCTCTCTTCTGTGCTTTATCTTTGTGGTACTCATAACACACTGATAGGCTATTTTACTGATTTCTTGTTTGTTACCACAAGTAGAATCTAAAGATATATTATTTTATTTATTTCTTGTCTGGTCCATGAAAGTTTTGACCTCTATTTTGTTCTCCCCAATATGCCTAGTACCTAGCACTAAGTGTTCAAAAATTTACTCAAAAAGTATATGAATGCATGAAAGAAAGAGCAGCAGGAGTGACCAAGAAGGGCCTTGGATATGGACGTTTGTCCTTCGTCTCGAGGGGAATTTCAAGAGTGCAACACAGAAGAGATCATTAGAAGGGGTAGGAGGAAGATGTGCTCACCTTCTGCATGCTGAGTGTGATCTGGCCCCCCTGGAAGCCTGAGGAGCTCCCAGACACATAGTAACCAGAGTTCAGCTGTGGAGAGAAAACAGATAGGCAATGGAAGTGGAGGGAAGGAGCTAGGGCCCAAGGGCCCAGCCTTGCCTCACCTGCCCCAGCACCCCTGCCCCACCTGCTCTAAGGCCTCTGCCAGGTGCTTATTGAGCTTTTGCTCTCGCTTCCGCAGCTTCTCAATGTCCCACTGCAAGTCCTCCACTGTTGTCTCCATTTCCAACACCTTGGTCTCTGCCGACGTCACTTTATCCTGGAGCTCGGAGTACTGGGAACAATGAGGGAGCAGATGCTTGGATGGGGGACTTGGTTCCTGAGGTCCCTGAGTGCCCATCTAACCCAAATCCTGCCTGATTCTAATCCCACTCCCAAAGCCCCCGGCTCCTCACCTCCAAAGAGATGCGGTGGTGTTTCTCCTGCAGCTGGGTGGCCAAGTCCTGCAGTCGCCGGTTCTCACGGCCCAGCTCTCGGGTGCGTGCCCGAGCCACCTCACTGAGGGGCTCACTGTCCCCTGGGAAGGCAGGGCCCAGATTAAGAGTCCAGCTCAGGGCAATGAGGCAAAGAACTAACTCATTCTGGAGTCTGCTATGTGCCCAGTGTGATCCCCCAGCTGTCTTGCCAATTTCTCATGACAAAGCCAGGAGTCTTTATCCCCACTGCACAGGGAAGGAAACCAGCTCAGAGAGGGGAGCCACTTTCCCAGCATGTCCAGGTGAGGGTGGCAGAACTAAGGTGGGAGAAGCCTGTCAACCTACAAGGCCTGAGCCCTTGAAGCTCTGCCTTGTGGATCTGCAACCCACACAAAATGCTCCAGAGGGGCCTCTGGACAGGAGGCTCTACCAGCATCAACAACTCCTCCAACCCATCTCTCTAGCATTCAGTCCAGGAATCAAAGTTGGAACCCCCATCTACAGCCTAACCTACCCCTCCCAAGAACATGGCTGATTTATTCCTTGGGGAATTCTGGCCGCCCTTGGACTTGGGCATTAGGGAATCAGGAAGGGGTGCCATCAAGATGCAGGTAGGGATGGACACCTCTTGGGTATGGGCACAAAGAACCCACCTCGGCTATACACTCGCTGACAGAGTTCCTCCACCCGGCGCTGTAGGCGGTCTGAGGCCTCTACCACATGAGACACAGCTGCCTTAGAGAACTCCATTCGGCCTTGCAGCTCCAGCTCCACCTCCTCACTGCTGCTGGCACCCAAGGCCACCACAAAAGCCAAGGCCGGCTCACTGAGAGGGGGCCGCAGCTGCAATGGCAAGGGCTCTGGAAGAAATGGACAGACCCTCATGAGGATAACAGCAGCAGTTACCACCACTCTGTACTAAGTTCCAGACTGAGCCCTTCAATATTCATGGCTCACTTAATCAACACAACCTATAGTGCACTATTATCTCCATCCTGAAAGTGAGACAAATGAGGTTCAGGGAGGTAAAGTAATTTCCTCAAAGCTACAGAGTTGCGTATCACATCCTCAGGGATGCCTCCTGTACTTTCCCAATAAAAATTAGAATCTCACACACACACACGTGTGCACACACAATTATTCCCTTTCAGGAGCCCCACTACTTTCTGCTTACTATGTCTGTAATTTCCTCCCTCATAGCAAATGCAATGAGCAAGTACCCATTTCTAGAAAGCGTCAAACACATAGTTAACGCCCAACCGTAATACTGTTTTGAAACAAATGGGTGTCAAAACATGAATTGCTCTATCAACCAAGTTAGTCAGAATCCAAAGCATGTATTTTTGTGCACTGCACTTTACTACCCAAACATGAAATCCATTTCGTGCGGAGTAGTCAGGCAGGCAATTCAGACTCCCAACACCAAAGTCCCCTCCTCCCCAGGACTTTTCCCAAAACTTAAACTCCCTAGATCCCAGAACTCTGGTCTTACCTCTCAGCTCTGATGTCCCCGGCTCTGGGAGAGGAGTCCCATCACATGTGGGCCCCTCCTGGGTCCCAGGTGCTTCAGGCGCTGAAGACACCTCCCCCTGGCTCTCATGGCATCGGAGAAGGTTTTCCACAGTTTCATCCAGCTGGAAGGAGAAAACATCAAAAATGTTATGAATCCCTTAGTGCTTTCCAACATTATACTCCTTTTCCAGCAGGGGAATCTGGGGATTGGCAGCTGAATCAAGGCCTGGTCTTGGAAAGCAGAAGGCATCCACCTGGGCCCAGTAGCGATTGACGATGAGGAGTGTGGCATCATCTGTGGCCTGCCGCTTCTCCAACTTCTCAATTCGTTCTCGGAGTTCATCTTCACAAGCCTGCCGTTGTTCCAGCCGCTCTGCCAGTTTTTTGTTCTTGAACTGTAATACCTTCAGGTCCATCTCCTCCTACCAAAGAAAACAAAGGGGCCGACAGAATATCAAGCAGGGCCCAGAAACCAATCACACAGAAAGACAGAGAGTAGCAGAGCATGTGGAAAGCATGGGAGATGGGGGTATTCCCACACTAACCGCTAACAGAATCTAAGGAGGCTCAGACAACCCACAGCGAAAGTGTCTTGGTTGTGAGGAGGCTCACGTTGTTTCTGCCTGTCCCCTTCTAACTCCTTAGTCTTTGACAAGTCACACGCCCCCTGGGAACCTGTTTTCCTATCTGTAAAGGGAAGACAGGCGTCGTGTTCTCGGCTTCTTTCAACAGAGTATCCTGCAACGCGGACCTTGCTAAACTTGGGGAAGTGGGTGTAAGATTCTGGACAGTTTGGCCAGAGAACAGAGGGAGGGCTCTGGGAAGTTCTGAGGGTTAAGGCAAGAGCCCAAGAACCGTGGAAGAGATGCCTCCAAGACGAATGGGCTCGATAAGAGTGGTAGTGGTCTTCTCCTCACGACTCAGCTTCTTCTCCGGGGGCCCTGAGCCCCCGTCGCCGGCGGCGCGTTTGTTGCCTAGCCCAGACATGGCCGCGGCGGCTGGAGAGGCGCAGGGTCCCCTGAGGGGCGTCAGACGGGAGGGGGCGGTACTTCCGTCACCTGCAGAAGACAGAGAGCAGAGATGTGGGAACGGCTGGTGTTCCACAGCCCCAAACACCCTCCACCCCTCACACACCTGCTGGATCCCGTCCCCGCCGGCGCCAGAGCCCTCACCAGCAACACGGTCAGCCTAGCGCCGCCATCTTGGATTTCACCGGACGTCACTGGACGTCACTGGCCACCCCCCCAACTGGGCGCGGGGCGCAGGCGCCAGAGGCAGCCCCGGATGTGAGGAAACTTCTTTATCTTCTGCTTCCATTGGTTACGCTTGGTCCCGCCTCTCGGGTCCTCTGGCTTCTTCCCAAACACCTTCTCTTTCTCTCAGTGATTGGCCAAGAGGCAGTTCCCATAGTAACTGATACCGCGCTCCCACTTCCCAGCCAGGAGGACAGCGCCGGCCCTCGTATTAGCACCTTGGAAGAGAGGGTGCGCAGGTGGGCACTCGCAACTTCTTACGTATCTGCGCGTTCTCTTCGCACCCACTGGCGTGAGCCTGCGGTTCCCGCCTTCCTTCCTTCACAAGCCCCCTTGGCAACCGTCGCCGTTGAGACGGAGGGAGACGCCCCACGGATTCGCACCGCCGCGCCTCTAGGCGCGCAGATTGGCCGGAGCAAGGCGAGCGGGCCCGGCCTTGGTAGCCGCAGACCAAGCGCTGGCTGTCCTGGAACCCAGGTGGCGGGAGCCCGGGGCGCGCCGCGGCACGGAAGAGCGGCGAGATGCTCAACCGCAAGACCAGCCACTTTTTGGGAATGAGGGTGCAGTCGGAGCTTGAACATCTCTCCGAGCTGCGGCGGGAAGCGGGGAAGGATCGCATCTCAGTGCGTGGGTCGGCCGCGCGGACGAGAGCGAGTGTGCGGACCCAGTCGACGGCGATGGCGGCGGCGGCGGCGGCGGCGGCGGCGGCGGCGGCGGCGGCGAAAGCGGATGAAGACGCCGGAGCCAACTTGTTCCCGGTGAGGGCGGGACAGTCTGGTCCGCTCGTGAATATTTATAAACGGGCTCCCCCGCAGGCACCAATCGTCATTATGCTTACTAACGTTCGGGACGTCTCCCCCGCTGCCTGGGCGAGGAGAGGCAGGGGTGTGTGACCCTTGTGGTTATTGTGCTCGCATGGAGCACCTAGGGCCTCCTGAAGCCCGCCCTCGCCCGCGCCTCTCCTTCTTAGTCGTTGAGATGAGATGGCAAGTTACAGCGAGTTCTCGGGCCCGCTGGAGATTCGCGACGGCCAGGACACCACAGCTGCCTTCCCCAATTCGCTTTCTTTCCGCAGCCGCCGCTGCCCCGACCCCAGATCTGCATGTGGTGAGTGTGAAGAGACTTGGGAAAGAGTTATACTGAATATTTGCGTTCTTCCTTTATTGCCTCCCCAACAGTCCTGTCTGTGGCCAGGGCATCCCCATTTTTACAGATGAGGAGACTGAGGCCTAGAGATGCAATTACTCCAGGTGACTGGAAGCCAGCTTTCCAGCCTCCCCAATCCAAAGAGGAGACAGTGTGAGAAAAAAAGAGCCAAAGGCAGGATGTAAAGGGAGTCTCATGGCCGCTATGGAGTATTGTACAGAGGGGGACACTGAGGGCCACAGGGGGGATTTGACCAAGGTCATACAAAGTAATGGCAGAGCAGAAAAAAGAATTCAAGTTTCCTAACCCTAGGCTTTAGAAATGGAGAGGCTCATAAGAGTTCATTTAGGCCCAAAGAGCCAACGATTTGCATAGTTAAACAGCAAGTTGGCAAAAGAGCCCAGCTTCACACCAGTGGCCCAACTCCCAGTCCCACGCACTAGCTGTCACAGCCCTGTCATGATAGGTAATGGCTACCAATACTCTTTTTCTTTTCCTATAACAGGAAGTACCTGGACATCCATTCCATGCACCAGCTGGAGAAGACTACCAGTGCTGAGGAGATGAGGCAGTAGGGACTGAGTGGGGGCGCGGGAAGAGCTCTTGGCAAAGGTCGAGGGGTCAGGTTGGGAAGACATGAGGAATGGCTGACTTCAAAGCATGTGGTGGGTTTAGGATGATGAAAGGAGGCTCCAGTTGTGACTCACTCCTCTCTCCCTCCCAAGGGTGTTGGCTGAGCTGCTGGAGCTAGGGTGTCCTGAGCAGAGCCTGCGGGACGCCATCACCCTGGACCTCTTCTGCCATGCGCTCATCTTCTGCCGCCAGCAGGGCTTCTCACTGGAGCAGACGTCAGCGGCTTGTGCCCTGCTCCAGGATCTTCACAAGGCTTGTATTGGTGAGAGGGGGCAGCTACCAGGTTTGAGCCCCAGGGAGAAGAGGAACTGGGGCTGGCACAAGTGACCATGGGAAGCAGAAGCAAGGGATTTCTGCCTGGAATATGTCTTTATTAATAGCATTATCACACATAAGCCATCACCTTTCCAATCCACTGCTTCCTTATCTAGAAATTAAGGATACAGGCCAGGCATGGTGGCTCACGCCTGTAATCCCAGCACTTTGGGAGGCCGAGGCAGGCGGATCACAAGGTCAGGAGTTTGAGACCATCCTGCCTAATACAGTGAAACCCTGTCTCTACTAAAAATACAAAAAAAAAAAAAAAAATTAGCCAGGCGTGGAGGCGGGCGCCTGTAGTCCCACCTACTCAGGAGGCTGAGGCAGGAGAATGGCGTGAACCCGGGAGGTGGAGCTTGCAGTGAGCCAAGATCGCGCCACTGCACTCTCGCCTGGGCGACAGAGCGTGACTCCATCTCAAAAAAAAAAAAAAGAGAGAGAGAAATTAAGGATACAGCACATTTTACAGGACTGTTCTGAGAAATAATTTATGCAAATATATGCATAGTGCACAATAAAACCTGCTTTAGAATATTCAATAGCTCATGCTTCAGAATGTTTAATAGCTGAAATGAGCTATTTCTTGGTTTATTGTGTCACTTCTCCTAGAATATAAGCTTCGTAAGAACAGGACCTTATCTGTCTTGAGTGCCTAAAACAGTATACAGTGGGCATATAATGGGTATTCAATATTTGTTACATGAGTTAAGGAAACAAGCCAGGGCTGAAACCCAGATCTATCTGCCTCTGAAGCTCATGGTCATAAACAGCTGTTGAGTGAAGTGAATGAATGGATACCAGAGAGGGCCTCACTGCCACATCTTGCTTTCCCTACCAGCAACCCCCTTGGGCAACGTGGAGGAGTGCTACCGCTACTTCACCAGCGTTCTTTTTTGCCATGGAGTCAGGGTCAGTTCCCCTGGAACATTCTGGAACCTTTACCCCTCCCCAGACAAGGTCTAGCCCAGTCTCTCTCACATTCATCACCCTTATCTTCCTGTGAAGACCCCAGTGGGCTCTCCTTGCTCCTAGATTGCTAGGCTTTTGGAGGCAAAGCCAGGGGTCCAGGAGGTAGTCAGGGTTCTAATTCCCAGTCACCACCACAGCGGCCTCCTTTCAGCATCGACCTCTTCAAAGAGGAACAACTGCTGGCCCTGGAAGACTACGTGGTCAACACTTACTTCCGCCACTTCAAACTCTATAAATACGTCTTCACACCCCAGGTAGGGGGTGGTGGACCATGAGGAGCCATCCTCAACCCCCCCTCCCCTCAGCACAGGTGCCCTCTTTTCAGCCTCCCTCTTCTTTGCTTCTCAGGTGCGGCTGGATCTGTCTTTGACTTACATGGGGCTACAGCCACCCAAACTGTGGCCAGAGAGTGAGATGGGTAAGGGAGAGTGCCAGGGCAGGGCTGGGCTGGGCCAGGCCTGGGGCCACAGTCTCTTCCTGCTTCTGGTTTGCAGAGAAAGAAGAAAGCAAGGAGGTGGAGGAGCAGGCAGTTACCCCGCAGGAAGAGCAACTAGAGACAGTGGCCCCACCAGAGCCGGAGCCAAGTAACTATCTGGAGGGGGCAGGCTGCCCTGTCCCTCTGAGCGAGTGTAGAATGAAGGGTTTGGATCACATCAGGACTTCAGACTTTTTGTTTTTAGTCATAGAGTCCTTTCTCTAACTGATCCCTTATGCAGAAGTCCAAGATGATAGATAAAAGCGTAGCTGTAGGCCCGGCGCGGCGGCTCATGCCTGTAATCCCAACACAATCTGAGGCGGGTGGATTGCCTGAGCTCAGGAGTTTGCGACCAGCCTGGGCAACACTGTGAAAACCCGTATCTACTAAAATACAAAAAAATTGTCGGGCGTGGCAGTGCGCTCCTGTAGTCCCAGCTACTCGGGAGGCTGAGGCAGGAGAATTACATGAACCTAGGAGGCGGAGATTGCAGTGAGCCGAGATCTCACCGCTGCACTCCAGCCTGGGCCACAGAACGAGACTCTGTCTCAAAACAAACAAAAAAATGCACAGCTGAGGTGGCTCCAGAGAAATGATCATTAGAAAGCCAATGACAGTAACAGCCAGCACATACTTGGCAATAAGTGTGCAGTGCATGCCCTGCTCTAAGCATTTTATATAAATTAACTCATTTAATCCTCCCTTAATCCTATGTGCTAGATACCACTATTCACATTTTACACAAGGAAACTGAGGCACGGATAGGTTAAATAACCTGCCTAAGGTCACACAGCTACTGAGTAGGGGTCAGAATTTGAATCTGCAAAGTCCAGCATAGCTACCCTACCCAACTACCTTTCATACAAGGGCTGGCTGACATTTCCTAAAGGGAAACAACATTGCCACCTGTATATCCCCCAGGGGAAGTTTGGGGGCTGTGTTTGCCCAGCTAGGGACCATCCCCATTGCCAGACAGCATCTCTCCTCACGCTGCCCCTTCTTCCCTGCCCCTGCAGGCCACGTCCACGTCCTCCGAGCCTACATCAAGACCCAAGTGAACAAAGAGCTGGAGGAGCTCCAGCGGCTGGTGGAAGAGCAGCTCAAGGCCAGCGAGGAAAGGCTCAGCAGCAAGTTGACTGCACTAGAGCGGCCATTCCAGCTACCTCTGGGTAAAGGCAAGAGCAAGACCAAGTGACCCCCAGCATTTTCCCCAATAAAGGTCTGGGCCAGAATGGCCCCATCCCTGCACCCTGGTGAGTATTTTCTGGGCTTTCCTGCCCAAGCCAGACAGAAGACACAGGACATCCGCTCTCCCTGGTGTGTAGTGGGTTTTATTTCATACGCAGCGCAGGCAGCACTGACTGGGCCAGGTGTGGCATTCAGAGTGGCTCCCTTCCACCGCAGCTCTGATCTCAGAGCCCTGGCTGGTGGGAAGACAGGTACCGGGCTAGTCTTTTAAGAGGGTAGCAGGATCAGTGGTGGGCCTGAGGCCAGAGCCCAGAGGAGCTGGAATGATCAAAACCCTTCTTCTGGAGAGTTCTGCTTCCTGGGAATCCCTGGGGTTGAGGTCCTAGCCCAGTACCAGCACGGCCTCATCCTCAGTTATAGCAGCAGAGTCTCCCTCCTCTTCAGGGCCCATGATGGGAAAAGGCCCAGGGGGCCGGTGCTGAAAGAGAGCTGCCCGGTTCTGCTGCTCCCCTTTCTTCACCCAGTGCCCATAGAGCCGGAAGGCACAGTTGTCGATGAGGCGCCGCACTGACCGCAGCGCATAAGGGTCCCTCAACAGTGCGTTCTTAGTCAGTGGCCGTACACGATGGGTGCTTAGGGCCACTCGTCCAGCAGCCAGCACTGTCCACACTGCCACCTAGGAAGGGGGGCAGGGTGAGCTCTAGTGCAGGAGAAAGATCATGAGACAGAGGAATGGGCCCAGACCTTGACACTCTCAGGCTTACCCGGAACCGCTGGCGGGGAGTGAGGTTCCAGGATTGGCTGCCTTCACAACGCTCAAAGAAGGGGTGCTGTAGGGCCTGCTCAGCTGTCAGGCGTGCTTCAGGATCCACCTGCAGCAGCCTGGAAATCTAGGAGAGACCCAGAGCATGAGGGGCAGCTCTTGGGCCTCCCCTACTGTCCTCTCAGCCCCAGCTCACCAAGTCTTTGACAGTGCTGGAACGGTCGTCCCACTCAGGGGAACTGAACTGGTACTGGCCTTCCATGATCATGCGTAACATCAGGATCTGCCGCCGGTGCCAGAAGGGTGGCGAGCCAGCCAGGAGTGTGAACAAGATCACCCCACAGGCCCAGCTGGGAAAGAGACTGGAGTCAGGCGGGACTGAGTGACAGGCAGACCCAGCAAAGGACAGCAAGCACAGGAGGGAGAGGGAGACCAGGAACTCACAGGTCGACCTCCTTGCCGTAGCCTGGGTGGGTTTCATCCATGGAGCATTTAAGGATCTCTGGCGCTAGATACCCTGGGGTCCCACACAACTCTGGGGAGAGAGGACCAAGATTGAGGGGATGCCACTGGCCCCTCCAGGGCCCCTAGCACTGGATCTCTGCTGGAGCTTCCTCAGGGCCACCAGAACTACCAGTGTTCCCATCCTTCTCCTGCCTGCCTTCTGCCAAGTCTCCGCTGAGGCACTATCCCTGCTCAACAGTTCAGATACCCATCATGGCTCCTGGTGGCCTTCCTAGGAAAACCTGGGTTTTGGATTGATTTCAAGGTCCTTGTTCCACCATATCATTTGCCTCCTCCAACCCTACCTACCCACTATCCAAGTCAACCTATCTACTCCACACAACTTGTTACCTTAGTTTTATACATATCATAAAGCATATGGAAAGATTATGTATTTTTACATACATCACAATACATATGGAAAAAAAATTTCTGCATTTCTGTCTGCCCAAACCTCTTCCTCCTCCTATAACCTCCAACCATCACTCGACCCAAGGGGAACAAGCGGAGACATGGAATTTCTTTTGTTTTTTCTTTTTTTTTTTGAGACGGAGTCTCGCTCTGTCGCCCAGGCTGGAGTGCAGTGGCCAGATCTCAGCTCACTGCAAGCTCCACCTCCCGGGTTTATGCCATTCTCCTGCCTCGGGCTCCCAAGTAGCTGGGACTACAGGCACCTGCCACCTCGCCCGGCTTTTTTTTTTTTTTTTTTTTTTTTTTTGTATTTTTTAGTAGAGACGGGGTTTCACCATGTTAGCCAGGATGGTCTCGATCTCCTGACCTCGTGATCCGCCCGTCTCGGCCTCCCAAAGTGCTGGGATTACAGGCTTGAGCCACCGCGCCCGGCCTGTTTTTTCTTTTTTGGAGACGGAGTCTTGCCCTGTTGCCTAGTCTGGTGTACAATGGCATGATCTCAGCTCAATGCAACCTCCGCCTCCCAAGTTCAAGCGATTCTCCTGTCTCAGTCTCCCGAGTAGCTGGGATTACAGGTGCGTGCCACCACGCCTGGCTAATTTTTTGTATTTTTAGTAGAGATGGGGTTTCACCATGTTGGCCAGACTGGTCTTGAACTCCTGACCTCATGATCCACCTGCCTCGGGCTCTCAAAGTATTGGGATTACAGGTGTGAGCCACTGCGCCCTGTGAGCTATGGGATTTCTTAAAGCACATAGTGGGTAAGTCCCTTGTTTAAAACCCTTCCCTGATTCCACATCATGACACATGATCAAATCTACAGTTCTAAAGCCCAGTGCCCTCCAAAACTTTATGCAAGTCTGTATTTTTACATTTATTTATTTTTAGAGATAGGGTCACTATGTCACACAGGCTGGAGTGTGGTGGCACTATCACAGCTCATTGCAGCCTTGGGCTCCTAGGCTCAAGTGATCCTCCTCCTTCAGCCTCCCGAGTAGCTGAGGTGACAGATGCGTGCCACCATGCTTGGCTCAAGTTTGTATATTTAGTTTTTTCCACCACTCGGGCACCAATTCTTCCAGTAATTTCTGAACTGTGTTCCATGGCACGCTTCCAGGAGATTTTAACAGCCCCGAATTGAAACTGACTTTCTTGGGAAATTCATTCCTATACCAAGTATTTATTGAATGCCAGTGGCATTGATTTGCCAAGTGGCAAATGAGATGTGTCCTTAGCGAGCTGTCTACCTGAAGGCAAGTGGGAAGTAACAACAGAGTAAGAGGTGTTGTGAATGAAGAAGATAGGAGAACAAAAAGCAAAGGGACCTAAGCTGCCCTGGAGGTGTAAAGTGAAACTTGAATTACCCAAGCCAAGAAGAGGATGGAGTGGGCAGAGGCAAAGATGATTCCAGAAAGGGGAAAAGTACATGTGGAAACCCAAAGGGTTTTTTTTTTTTTTTAGACGGAGTCTCGCTCTGTCGCCTGGGCTGGAGTGCAGTGGCCGGATCTCAGCTCACTGCAAGCTCCGCCTCCCGGGTTTATGCCATTCTCCTGCCTCAGCCTCCCGAGTAGCTGGGACTACAGGCGCCCACCACCTCGCCTGGCTAGTTTTTTTGTATTTTTTTAGTAGAGACAGGGTTTCACCATGTTAGCCAGGATGGTCTCGATCTCCTGACCTCGTGATCCGCCCGTCTCGGCCTCCCAAAGTGCTGGGATTACAGGCTTGAGCCACCGCGCCCGGCCCCCAAAGGGTTTTAAAGCACAACATCCAGCAGACATGTAAGCCCACAGGTTAAGAGTATGAAATCTGAAGTCAGACTGTCCAAGTTCAGTCCTGGCATTAGGACCCTGGAGAAGTCATCTCACCTCTTTGAGCCCTTCTGTAAAAACAGAGACACAAATACTATTTGTCACACAGGGCTGTGGAGAGGATTTAGGGGAATAAGCCATATAAAGATTGGTGCCGGCCAGGCACAGTGCTCATGCCTGTAATCCCAGCACTTTGGGAGGCCGGGGCAGGAGGATCACTTGAGGTCAGGAGTTTGAGACCAGCCTGGCTAACATTGTGAAACTCCATTTCTACTAAAAATACAAAAATGAGCCGGGCATGGTGGTGGGCACCTGTAATCCCAACTACTCGGGAGGCTGAGGCAGAATAGCTTGAACCCAGGAGGTGGAGATTGTGGTGAGCGAAGATCATGCCACTGCACCCCAGCCTGGGTGACAGAGCAAGACTCTGTCTCAAAAAAGAAAAAAAAAGATTGATACCTGCCTCATAGGTGAATGCCCAGTAAACGGTAGCTTTCCATAAGTCTAGTGCAAAGCCATTGAGGGAGAGAGTCAGTGGCAGACTAAAGGCTCTGAAGAATCCCACAGGTGAATTTTATTTGAAGTTTCCCATTTGCAGTAGAAATATTACTGTCCCGACAAATGTATTCACATCAGGTGAACCTGAGGCCCAGGGCCCAGGTGGGAAGTGCAGTCTGGACATATCACATCGGGCTCCCGTGGTCCTGCACTCCAGACCCCAAACGTGGCTAAGCATGACTCTGCCCTGCTCCCTTTTTTACCTCTTCTGTGGGGCTCAGGCTGAATTGGTGTTCCTTCCTCGGGGCTCCCCTGGCATGGCCCTCTGCCCACCGTGCACCACTGACTGTCAGCCCACTTGTCTGTCTCCATCCTCCCCAGGTCAGAATGCCCACTCTGAGGTAAACACAGGTTTTGCACCCACAGGATACTTGGCAAGTACCCAATGACTTCTCCCTTTTTCTTGGCACCAGGGACTTGGTACTCAGACCCAGCCAACCAATCTCATCAGGCCTGGGTCTCCCCTCCCAAGCCTATAAGGGCACTAGATCCCCTCACCTCGAAGCTTCTCGCCAGGTTCCAAGTGGCAGGAGAACCCGAAATCTGAAAGTCGGATCTGCATATTATCATCTAGGAGAATATTCTCGGGCTTCAGATCTCGATGCACAATGTTGTTGGCATGAAGAAAGCTCACTGCTTCCAGCAGAGACCGCATGATGGACCTGAGGGAAGGGAAGGCGGGTGCAGTCTCCTCCTTGGCTCCTCCCTGCCCTGTCCCACCCCCTGCTCACCCCTGGGGCTGCAGGCTCAACCCTTACCTGGTTTCCTTTTCTGAGAGGGCTACCTTCTCTGTGAGATAGTCAAACAGCTCTCCCTTCCGCATCCTAAGGGAAGGAGGGGCATAGGAGGCAGCTGCACCCCACATTGGGGGCTGAGAAAACAGACCAGTGCTCATACAACATACCACGGAAGAGGCCATTAAAGATAGATTCCTCTGTGGACAAACCAAAGGGTCTAGAGACACAGCACTCCAGTTTGGCCTGGTGTGTTGGCAGCTGAAATACCTGCATTATGCCATGATGGCAATTATAGCAAAAATAAGAGACTTCTTGTGACAATATAATTTATAGGAGTTTCTTGTTGTTTGAGAATAACTATGCCTGAAAAAGGCCTCTCAAAGTGAATCTATAAAGAAAATGGACCAAAATTTCAGTTTTTTTGTGGCACAAAGGTTGAATAGGACCTTATTTTGAAATTTTGTCTTTAAAAGCTGAGGTTATAATTATGTGTCAATTAAAAATAATACTTTCAAAATTGAGTTATACTTGCAACTCTGCATCAGTCCTCAAAGTAACTTATCAGGTACTGTTTTGGGGAGTGTAGTCACTCTGCACAGCTGGAGGATGGCATAATAGACATCCTTACGTCCCCTCTGACTTTTGCAGAGGGCCATTTCTGTAAATATATGGAAGCCTTCATGAATTTCTTCCAAGGGCCTCTCTTAAATCTTTGGAATTCAAATCATTCTCTTTTGAAATACCTTTGCGATTGGTTTACATTATACCGTGTAACAGCTGACATTCAGATTCTGACCAGAAAAAGAACAGATGGGCAGGGACAGACACCAGAGTAGATAGTGTGTTAAGCAGCACGAGAGGCTGATGAGCAAGGATCTATTTTCTTTTTCTTTTTTTGGAGATGGAGTCTCGCTCTGTTGCCCAGGCTAGAGTACGGTGGCGTGATCTCCGCTCACTGCAAGTTCCGCTTCCCGGGTTGGCGCCATTCTCCTGCCTCAGCCTCCCGAGTAGCTAGGACTACAGGTGCCTGCTACCACTCCTGGCTAATTTTTTTGTATTTTTAGTAGAGATGGGGTTTCACCGTGTTAGCCAGGATGGTCTTGATCTCCTGACCTTGTGATCCGCCCACCTCGGCCTCCCAAAGTGCTGGCATTACAGGTGTGAGCCACCACGCCCAGCC